>NC_091329.1:5652501-5712501 GCF_038502225.1 Cherax quadricarinatus
CCACCACCACCACTAGCTGTACCACCATCACCAGCTGCACCACCACTACTAGCTGTACCACCATCACCAGCTGCACCACCACCATCACCAGCTGCACCACCACAGCTGCACCACCACCGTCACCAGCTGCACCACCGTCACCAGCTGCACCACCACCAGCTGCACCACCACCATCACCAGCTGCACCACCACAGCTGCACCACCACCAGCTGCACCACCACCAGCTGCACCACCACCAGCTGCACCACCACCGTCACCAGCTGCACCACCACCAGCTGCACCACCACCATCACCAGCTGCACCACCACAGCTGCACCACCACCAGCTGCACCACCACCAGCTGCACCACCACCATCACCAGCTGCACCATCACCACCGTCATATAAAAGTGCCGAAGTTGCACCTAAAAGACCATTTAACAGACCCAAGGTTCATCTACGTAAAACACACCAACAGAAAGTTTGAAGCCGATCAGATGAGGTATTCTCAAGTTATCTCACCTAAACTTTGAAGGCAGAATTGTTTTGACTGATGTGGAGTTGGGTACCTCCTAAATTCTCTAACATTAAATGAGCTTTGCAATGTAAACAGTTAAAATTTGGGCCACTGAGGAAAAAATTGTCCACCAAAAAATAAAAAAAAAAACTAATCTAATTTACAGTTATATTAGCAATTGAATTCTAGGTCAAATTAATTTTTGGGGGTTACCAGAAATTAGTTTTTTGGCCACTGGTCCAAAATATGACAGTTTCTGTCACACTGGCCACTTAGTGTTAGAGAATTTACATAATTATTAAAACATGATATTCTCAACTCGTTTACCATTTTGTTCTTACAACCGCTGTAGGTACTGTGTTTCCCAGGGTACCTAATTAAAGCTCTAAGGTACATAGCAATATTGCAATAATAGTATATACATCAGTGCCGCAATATACATCAGTGCCGCAATATACATCAGTGCCGCAATATACATCAGTGCCGCAATATACATCGGTGCTGCAATATACATCAGTGCCGCAATATACATCAGTGCCGCAATATACAGCAGTGCCGCAATATACATCAGTGCCGCAATATACATCAGTGCCGCAATATACATCAGTGCCGCAATATACATCAGTGCCGCAATATACATCAGTGCCGCAATATACATCAGTGCCGCAATATACATCAGTGCCGCAATATACATTAGTGCCGCAATATACATCAGTGCCGCAATATACATCAGTGCCGCAATATACATCAGTGCCGCAATATACATCAGTGCCGTAATATACATCAGTGCCGCAATATACATCAGTGCCGCAATATACATCAGTGCCGCAATATACATCAGTGCCGTAATATACATCAGTGCCGCAATATACATCAGTGCCGCAATATACAGCAGTGCCGCAATATACATCAGTGCCGCAATATACATCAGTGCCGCAATATACATTAGTGCCGCAATATACATCAGTGCCGCAATATACATCAGTGCCGCAATATACATCAGTGCCGCAATATACATCAGTGCCGTAATATACATCAGTGCCGCAATATACATCAGTGCCGCAATATACATCAGTGCCGCAATATACATCAGTGCCGCAATATACATCAGTGCCGCAATATACATCAGTGCCGCAATATACATCAGTGCCGTAATATACATCAGTGCCGCAATATACATCAGTGCCGTAATATACATCAGTGCCGCAATATACATCAGTGCCGTAATATACATCAGTGCCGCAATATACATCAGTGCCGTAATATACATCAGTGCCGCAATATACATCAGTGCCGCAATATACAGCAGTGCCGCAATATACATCAGTGCCGCAATATACATCAGTGCCGTAATATACATCAGTGCCGCAATATACATCAGTGCCGCAATATACATCAGTGCCAGAAAATACATTAGTGCTGCAACATAATATACATCAATGGTGCCATAATATAAAGCAGTGGATGGCAACGTTTCGCTCTATGTAGACCCTTAAAGGGGCAACATTTCGGTCTGTCACCTAATACCCCCCCCCCTTACCTTCCAGAAGTGTGAAGTGTTACCTGGACATGAGTAGATAAAGTTTTAACAGAGGGCGAAACGTTGTTCCAGGATATACATCAGTGTAAGGATATACATAAGTGTAAATAATATACATCAGTGTAATAATATACATCAGTGTAAAGATATACAAACTTACATTTGGAAGACATAAACCAGGATGGAGGTGGAGTTACGGTTTAAAACCGTCGACAGACAGTGTATGTTGCTACTTTATGTCATTATCCATTGAAATCTCTAGTTGTAGTTATCTATTTTCAGTTACATTTATTGTAATTATTTGTATCAGCAAGAGAAGCTGGAGGTATCACGTTTTCTATAATTTTAAATATATTCTGCAGTTTCTTATGTATCTCCTATAATTTCTCGCATAATTGTCATATAATTTTTCATATAATGTTTAATAATAGTGGTAGTACAAACACTTGTTGGTTTTGCAAAAAAAAAAAAAACTCAGGGATTCTTTTTATTAATTTTTTCCATTATATTTTGAAATAACCTCGTTTTCTTTTTCGTTTTTAATGAATTATTTTATTAATCTATAAGTTGCATCTCCCCTTCTTTTTCCCTCTCCAGTAATGACCCACGTTTCGTAAAGCGGGTCTTGCTATACACAATAGAGTATATATATATATATATATATATATATATATATATATATATATATATATATATATATATATATATATTGAGAGGAGTGTTTGTCAGGTGTATGTTAGGTTGATATTTGCTTTTAGTTTCTATTTTAGGTTGGGTTTAAGATAGTGTAGAGGTAGTGTAGAGGTGTGCAGGTAGGCTTAATGACCCTCGTGTGGTAGATAGGCTTGAAACTGACGTAATATCCCCTGTGGTCCAGTGGATGACGCCTCAACCTGCTTATTTCCCAACACAAATTTGAATCCGGCTTCTCCAGTGACCCAAAGAAGAGAGATGAGGGAAACTCTGTGTCGCAGAGTTTCGCTCAGCACTGAGCGAAAAACATAGAATAATCTGTAAGCTCCAGGGGATTTATCTTCAATTTCTCATGTGTATCGTTCACGTGCCATTCATCTGCATATTAAAACTTTTAATTCACTCAGATAATTAATTCGATTAAATCTCTTTTAAGAACTTCCTCTTCTAGTCTTTTTTGATCATTCTGTGGAAGATGTTCTTGATCCGAGGAACTGGATCAGAGTTGACTTGCCTCCATTTCCCAAGCACTGCTTGACTTATAATAATAATAATAATAATAATAATAATAATAATAATAATAATAATAATAATAATAATATTATTATTATTATTATTATTATTATTATTATTATTTATTATTATTATTATTATTATAGTGAGCTTGGGCTGTAATACAGATGGTCTGGGGAGTAATACAGAGTAATATACATCTTAGTTACTAACATAACATTATGGTTGATCTTGGTTACTAACATTATGGTTGATCTTGGTTACTAACATTATGATTGATCTTGGTTACTAACATTATGGTTGATCTTGGTTACTAACATTATGGTTGATCTTGGTTACTAACATTATGGTTGATCTTGGTTACTAACATTATGGTTGATCTTGGTTACTAACATTATGGTTGATCTTGGTTACTAACATTATGGTTGATCTTGGTTACTAACATTATGGTTGATCTTGGTTACTAACATTATGGTTGATCTTGGTTACTAACATTATGGTTGATCTTGGTTACTAACATTATGGTTGATCTTGGTTACTAACATTATGGTTGATCTTGGTTACTAACATTATGGTTGATCTTGGTTACTAACATTATGGTTGATCTTGGTTACTAACATTATGGTTGATCTTGGTTACTAACATTATGGTTGATCTTGGTTACTAACATTATGGTTGATCTTGGTTACTAACATTATGGTTGATCTTGGTTACTAACATTATGGTTGATCTTGGTTACTAACATAACATTATGGTTGATCTTGGTTACTAACATTATGGTTGATCTTGGTTACTAACATTATGGTTGATCTTGGTTACTAACATTATGGTTGATCTTGGTTACTAACATTATGGTTGATCTTGGTTACTAACATTATGGTTGATCTTGGTTACTAACATTATGGTTGATCTTGGTTACTAACATTATGGTTGATCTTGGTTACTAACATTATGGTTGATCTTGGTTACTAACATTATGGTTGATCTTGGTTACTAACATTATGGTTGATCTTGGTTACTAACATTATGGTTGATCTTGGTTACTAACATAACATTATGGTTGATCTTGGTTACTAACATTATGGTTGATCTTGGTTACTAACATTATGGTTGATCTTGGTTACTAACATTATGGTTGATCTTGGTTACTAACATTATGGTTGATCTTGGTTACTAACATAACATTATGGTTGATGTTGGTTACTAACATTATGGTTGATCTTGGTTACTAACATTATGGTTGATCTTGGTTACTAACATTATGGTTGATCTTGGTTACTAACATAACATTATGGTTGATCTTGGTTACTAACATTATGGTTGATCTTGGTTACTAACATTATGGTTGATCTTGGTTACTAACATTATCGTTGATCTTGGTTACTAACATAACATTATGGTTGATCTTGGTTACTAACATTATGGTTGATCTTGGTTACTAACATTATGGTTGATCTTGGTTACTAACATTATGGTTGATCTTGGTTACTAACATTATCGTTGATCTTGGTTACTAACACAACATTATGGTTGATCTTGGTTACTAACATTATGGTTGATCTTGGTTACTAACATAACATTATGGTTGTTACAGACGTGGGAGAGAAACCGTCTCAGTCGTGTTCTACAGAATCTGACGACGACAAGAACAAGAAGAAACGACAACGACGACAGAGAACTCACTTCACCTCCCAGCAACTACAGGAGCTGGAGGCCACCTTTGCTAGGAACAGGTGAGTCCAGGAGCTGGAGGCCACCTTTGCTAGGAACAGGTGAGTCCAGGAACTGGAGGCCACCTTTGCTAGGAACAGGTGAGTCCAGGAGCTGGAGGCCACCTTTGCTAGGAACAGGTGAGTCCAGGAGCTGGAGGCCACCTTTGCTAGGAACAGGTGAGTCCATGAGCTGGAGGCCACCTTTGCTAGGAACAGATGAGTCCAGGAGCTGGAGGCCACCTTTGCTGGGAACAAGTGAGTTCAGGTGACTGTTGGTCCAGGAGCTGGAGGTCACCTTTGCTAGGAACATGTGAGTCCAGGAGCTGGAGGCCACCTTTGCTGGGAACAGGTGAGTTCAGGTGACTGTTGGTCCAGGAGCTGCAGGTCACCTATGCTAGGAACAGGCAAATCCAGGTAACTGTTGTTAGATGTGGAAGTCAGTGTATATATACTAAGTGGTATCTCTCAATATATACATACAGATACACACTTCTCGATGTATATATATACTAGGAGATACACACTTCTCGATGTATATATACTAGGAGATACACACTTCTCGATGTATATATATACTAGGAGATACACACTTCTCGATGTATATATACTAGGAGATACACACTTCTCGATGTATATATATACTAGGAGATACACACTTCTCGATGTATATATACTAGGAGATACACACTTCTCGATGTATATATACTAGGAGATACACACTTCTTGATGTATATATATATATATATATATACTAGGAGATACACACTTCTTGATGTATATATATACTAGAAGATACACACTTCTTGATGTATATATACTAGGAGATACACACTTCTCGATGTATATATATACTAGGAGATACACACTTCCCGATGTATATATATATACTAGGAGATACACACTTCTCGATGTATATATATATATACTAGGAGATACACACTTCTCGATGTATATATATATATTAGGAGATACACACTTCTCGATGTATATATACTAGGAGATACACACTTCTCGATGTATATATACTAGGAGATACACACTTCTCGATGTATATATACTAGGAGATACGCACTTCTCGATGTATATATACTAGGAGATACGCACTTCTCGATGTATATATACTAGGAGATACGCACTTCTCGATGTATATATACTAGGAGATACACACTTCTCGATGTATATATACTAGGAGATACTTCTCGATGTATATATACTAGGAGATACGCACTTCTCGATGTATATATACTAGGAGATACGCACTTCTCGATGTATATATACTAGGAGATACGCACTTCTCGATGTATATATACTAGGAGATACACACTTCTCGATGTATATATACTAGGAGATACGCACTTCTCGATGTATATATACTAGGAGATACGCACTTCTCGATGTATATATACTAGGAGATACACACTTCTCGATGTATATATACTAGGAGATACACGCTTCTCGATGTATATATACTAGGAGATACACACTTCTCGATGTATATATACTAGGAGATACGCACTTCTCGATGTATATATACTAGGAGATACACACTTCTCGATGTATATATACTAGGAGATACACACTTCTCGATGTATATATACTAGGAGATACACACTTCTCGATGTATATATACTAGGAGATACGCACTTCTCGATGTATATATACTAGGAGATACACACTTCTCGATGTATATATACTAGGAGATACACACTTCTCGATGTATATATACTAGGAGATACACACTTCTCGATGTATATATACTAGGAGATACACACTTCTCGATGTATATATACTAGGAGATACACACTTCTCGATGTATATATACTAGGAGATACACACTTCTCGATGTATATATACTAGGAGATACACACTTCTCGATGTATATATACTAGGAGATACACACTTCTCGATGTATATATACTAGGAGATACGCACTTCTCGATGTATATATACTAGGAGATACGCACTTCTCGATGTATATATACTAGGAGATACACACTTCTCGATGTATATATACTAGGAGATACGCACTTCTCGATGTATATATACTAGGAGATACGCACTTCTCGATGTATATATACTAGGAGATACACACTTCTCGATGTATATATACTAGGAGATACACACTTCTCGATGTATATATACTAGGAGATACACACTTCTCGATGTATATATACTAGGAGATACACACTTCTCGATGTATATATACTAGGAGATACACACTTCTCGATGTATATATACTAGGAGATACACACTTCTCGATGTATATATACTAGGAGATACACACTTCTCGATGTATATATACTAGGAGATACACACTTCTCGATGTATATATACTAGGAGATACACACTTCTCGATGTATATATACTAGGAGATACACACTTCTCGATGTATATATACTAGGAGATACACACTTCTCGATGTATATATACTAGGAGATACGCACTTCTCGATGTATATATACTAGGAGATACGCACTTCTCGATGTATATATACTAGGAGATACACACTTCTCGATGTATATATACTAGGAGATACGCACTTCTCGATGTATATATACTAGGAGATACGCACTTCTCGATGTATATATACTAGGAGATACACACTTCTCGATGTATATATACTAGGAGATACACACTTCTCGATGTATATATACTAGGAGATACGCACTTCTCGATGTATATATACTAGGAGATACACACTTCTCGATGTATATATACTAGGAGATACACACTTCTCGATGTATATATACTAGGAGATACGCACTTCTCGATGTATATATACTAGGAGATACGCACTTCTCGATGTATATATACTAGGAGATACGCACTTCTCGATGTATATATACTAGGAGATACACACTTCTCGATGTATATATACTAGGAGATACACACTTCTCGATGTATATATACTAGGAGATACGCACTTCTCGATGTATATATACTAGGAGATACACACTTCTCGATGTATATATACTAGGAGATACACACTTCTCGATGTATATATACTAGGAGATACGCACTTCTCGATGTATATATACTAGGAGATACACACTTCTCGATGTATATATACTAGGAGATACACACTTCTCGATGTATATATACTAGGAGATACACACTTCTCGATGTATATATACTAGGAGATACACACTTCTCGATGTATATATACTAGGAGATACACACTTCTCGATGTATATATACTAGGAGATACACACTTCTCGATGTATATATACTAGGAGATACACACTTCTCGATGTATATATACTAGGAGATACACACTTCTCGATGTATATATACTAGGAGATACACACTTCTCGATGTATATATACTAGGAGATACACACTTCTCGATGTATATATACTAGGAGATACACACTTCTCGATGTATATATACTAGGAGATACGCACTTCTCGATGTATATATACTAGGAGATACACACTTCTCGATGTATATATACTAGGAGATACACACTTCTCGATGTATATATACTAGGAGATACACACTTCTCGATGTATATATACTAGGAGATACACACTTCTCGATGTATATATACTAGGAGATACACACTTCTCGATGTATATATACTAGGAGATACACACTTCTCGATGTATATATACTAGGAGATACGCACTTCTCGATGTATATATACTAGGAGATACACACTTCTCGATGTATATATACTAGGAGATACACACTTCTCGATGTATATATACTAGGAGATACACACTTCTCGATGTATATATACTAGGAGATACACAATTCTTGCACAAAAAGAACCATGGTATTATATATATTTTTTTATATCTTGCTTTGTACTATATTTTGCTACAGTTGTGTGAGTGTGACCTTCCTTGGAGGGTGTGTGACCTTCCTTGGAGGGTGTGTGACCTTCCTTGGAGGGTGTGTGACCTTCCTTGGAGAGTGTGTGACCCTCCGTGGAGGGTGTGACCCTCCCTGGAGGGTATGTGACCCTCCCTGGAGGGTATGTGACCCTCCCTGGAGGGTATGTGACCCTCCATGGAAGGTATGTGACCCTGGAGAATGCGTGTGACCCTCCTTGAAGAGTGTGTGACCTTGACCTTCTCTCCTTCAGATACCCCGACCTGAGCACCCGAGAGGAAATCTCCCTGTGGCTCAACCTGAAGGAAGCACAAGTCAGGGTGAGTGTTCCAGGGAGACAGAGAGTGAGATACTGCACTCAGTTTTAATTATATATATATATATATATATATATATATATATATATATATATATATATATATATATATATATATATATATATATATATATATATATATATATATATGGTATTATCGTAACCACGAACGAGTGGTATTAATTAATAACACTGCGAGTAGCCGAGGATTCGAACCCATGTCGTTTTGGCCCACATCATGGTGAGCGAAAATCACATATGACGCTCTAACCCATGAGACCACGCAATTCTACAAAAATGACGCACCCAGCAGAGCTAGGTGTTTTACCATGATCCGTATGTCCTCGGATCACGATAAAACACCTAGCTCTGCTGGGTGCGGCGTCATAATTTTTCTGTCTAATAATAACAATAATATTATTATTATTTATAGTGATTTCTTTATTTCTATGACGTCACAAAATGCTATTTTTTCTCTCCTATATTAAGAACTTATAGAGTAGTCAAGCAATAAAAAATCTATAATACAGAACATATATACAGAATATATATACAGAATATATATACAGAATATATAATATATAATACAGAATATATATACGTGTATAGCTAATTTTATTTTTTTAAATGGGTAGAGGGGTACGCCAGTGGAAGGTCTTGGTCAGATAACGGAAAGCTCCATCTGCGGGTCATGTGACTAAGACCCATGTCAGGAAACACGTGTATTCTTTCCTCACTAAACTTTACCTAACCTACAAAATCTATCAGTCGTTCAGCTGCTTGTTCTCCAAGACTGACGGTATAACTATGCAATTTAAATGCCGAAAAGACCGAACAAATTTGGGAGAAATGAAAAATTTAATATATATTATTGGAAGTTATTAATATACCAAAAATATCGTATATTACTAATTTTTAATAATATTTATTTCTAGGGAATTGATCATCGTAATATGGGTAATACTTTATTTATTTGAAATCGTGCCAGAAACGTCCTTGGAACAATTACACTTAAGGGTGAAACTGATAGGGGTATCCTTGCAATGACTGGAAATCATACCAAAAACGCCCCTGGTGTAGGGTGCTTTAAGGGTGAAAATATTGTGGAACTGTAGGACCGAGCGTGGGAAATATTGAATTAGGTTATTGTTGTAATGGAGCGAGCACCGCCATGTAAATTAAGGGTCGACCTATGGTTTAGGGAGGTAATTTACATTGTGGGGTGGGTAAGGGGAGCACTGGTTCTATGTACGAGGGGAGAAATGAGGGGTGAGAAGGAGGGCGAGGCGTAAGGTAGGGAAAAAAGCGAGGGAGAGAAGAGGGGAGGGAGGTAGAAAGGAAGAGAGACAGACGGATGATATACATAAGAGAGACTTAAATATAGCAGCAGTTAACACCATCCTCCCACACTGCCCTCCTTCAGGAACACCTCCAAGAGATACCCACTAACCAGAGTTGTCGTACATTACACAAACAACTCTTCCTCCACCCACATCTTTCCCTCCACCTTCCTCCCACCCCCACCCGATGTACAAAAATACACGCAAAGAGTGGCAGCCATCTAAGAAGAATGTAGTATACTAATATATATATATATATATATATATATATATATATATATATATATATATATATATATATATATATAATATAGGGAGGTACCACCTCTAGAACTGTCATGGGGACCCTCATCCTCAGAGAAAAGAATAAACTTGCTTCAGGGAAAACTCAAGATTCTCCCTGAAGCTGTTTGAGAATTTTCTCCTACCACCCCCTATATTATGTATATATATTTTATTTAAAGACAAAATACATTGACAAAACATTCACAAAAATATGATACAAAGTAAAACAACATAGGTAACTCAGAGCTACATCTCGAATACTTCGTCCAGCTCCCCTGCGGTGGGCCGCGTGCCCAGAATGCTGCAGGCATTTCCTCTCTGGATCGCAACACTGAGTCTCTGAAAGAGGAAGCTGGTCGCCCTGTGGTCCTTGGTTTCTATGATGAGCTTTTCACCCAGCTCTTTGAGGAACTTTAGAGCACACTTGCCCCATGCTCCAAAGGTCTCCGACCCTATTGGAATGAAGTTATAGCAAGGGGGAAGGTCTTCATATTTTCGGATCTTCTGGGTCTCCCTGTGGCTGGCAGCTCCACCCCCTTCCACTACAGAGTATGGCAAGTAGGTGTCTGCCAATGTGGCAGCACAGGTGTAGTCCCAGGCAATCTGCTTTCCATCCTTCCAGGGTAGCATAGTGGCTCCATCAGGACGCTTTTGACTTCCATCAGACCTCTGTACTTGGGGTTCCCGTTGAGCTGGGCAACGGGCTGTGGCGAGGCTTCTCTTTATTATGTCATTGATCTCCTCATGTCTGGCATACTTCCCTTCTGCTGTGTGACACACGAGACCATGGAGTCCGAATTGATCAGCTGTCGCCCTGCCGCAAATACACCTATGCTCGGTGAGGATGGGGGCGGCTAGGCGAAGAGCAACACCAATCAGAATGGCCTGTGGGTCGAGACGGGTGCCCAGGGAGGAATTGGGAACAGCTAACAGGAAATCTCCTGAGTGTGGTGCCTTCACTGCCAGGAGACGAGCTTTGTTCTTTCCTGAAGCATTGGAGAGCATTGTGTTGGCAATTTTTTCCATGATCGGTTTGTCCCAGTGGGACTGTTTGTGCTGTTTGGGAGGAGCTGGTCTACTGGAGGAGTCTGTAAGGGTGTCCCACCGAATTGTTGCTTCAGTAAACCTGGGGTCTTGAGCTCCTACCAAGTCTCTCAAGCGTTCGGGCACTATCTTCTTGACTAATGCACTGGAAGCCAAACACGAAGACAGAAAAGCAGGTAAAGCAACATGCGTTGCTTTACGCACCCCTATACCTCCCAGTCGCACTGGGAGGGTTGCCTGATCCCATTGCTCATCCTCTAGTGACAGGTTCAGTGCCTTCTTAAAAGTTGATCTCAGGTGTGCGTCATATTCATCGAGTGTTGGGTTGTCAAAAGAGGGTGCACACCTCAAGAAGTAAGTGAGTCTTGGCATAGTAAGACACCTTGTGAGGAGATACAGAGCATCATGGGCATCAAGATCGCTTATTCTCTCCTCCATTCTCATAAGGTCATTCAATTTGTCCCTGAGGACAGTATCGATGGCCTGGTGACCCAGCGGTGCCCCCAAGAGGGTACTGTTGGACGGAGTTGTAGTTGAGATTTCCGGGAGGATTCTTCGCACAGCATTGATTATTTCCTGGTTCGCTGTGATGATTTCACACTTAGAGGGATTGAGGATGAGTCCCAAGCCTTCTCCCTGTGTTTTCACCAGTTGTAGGTCCCCCACGAGGGACTCTTCAGTACCTGCCAGAGTGCCGTCATCCAGGTACCATATATTGAGCTCACTGCGTAGGCTGGAAGTTAGTTCTCTTACTGCCAAGCAGAAGAGAAGTGGAGCAAGTGGGTCACCCTGCTGAACACCCTCTGATGATTGAATTTCATGTTCTCCAAACAAAAGAATTGAGGGTTTGCTGTAGCCGGCTGAAATGAAGGGAAAGAGACTGGGGAACCGAACCCGAACAGCTGGCAAAACAGCATCTCTCCTCACCATATTAAAGGCATTTCTAAAATCAAGTTTGACTATGGCCTTGTCTTCTGGTAGGTCCCTGATGTAGGCCCTTGCCGCATATATATATATATATATATATATATATATATATACATATATACATATATATATATATATATATATATATATATATATAAGAATAAAGCAGTGTGGGAACAATTCAGTCAATTTTATAATAGCCTCTCGACATTAAAATTGATATTGTATAGCTTAGAGTATATGTAGGTGGACACTGGTGGACGACTACCAACCTGGACACCATGAACATCCTCTACCTCACTTGTTCTGAGCAACACTGACTACATGTAGACTGAACTCAAGGTAAGTTAGGCGGGGCTAAGCTGCGTTACTGAACATTAGGTGATCAGAGAGAGAGAGAGAGAGAGAGAGCAAGCAGGGAACTAGGCTAGTTTGTTACAAATGATCTGAGTTAATTCACAAAGCACGACAGACGGCCTACACACACGTACACTTATAAAAGTGGGCATGTACATAATCATGGATATATACAAATGTTTGGGTGACCACGCACGCACACACGCGCGCGCACACACACACACACACACACAAACACACACACACACACACACACACACACACACACACACACACACACACACACACACACACACACACGTGACGTGACATGACATAAAGTTGATGAGAAGAATTCATTCTATCGAAGACCAGGCAGAACTGCAAAGGGATCTGGACAGGCTGCAGACCTGGTCCAGCAATTGACTCCTGGAGTTCAATCCCACCAAGTGCAAAGTCATGAAGATTGGGGAAGGGCAAAGAAGACCGCAGACGGAGTACAGTCTAGGGGACCAGAGACTACAAACCTCACTCAAGGAAAAAGATCTTGGGGTGAGTATAACACCAGGCACATCTCCTGAAGCGCACATCAACCAAATAACTGCTGCAGCATATGGCGCCAAGCAAACCTCAGAACAGCATTCCGACATCTTAATAAGGAATCATTCAGGACCCTGTACACCGTGTATGTTAGGCCCATATTGGAGTATGCGGCACCAGTTTGGAACCCACACCTAGCCAAGCACGTAAAGAAACTAGAGAAAGTGCAAAGGTTTGCAACAAGACTAGTCCCAGAGCTAAGAGGTATGTCCTACGAGGAGAGGTTAAGGGAAATCAACCTGACGACACTGGAGGACAGGAGAGATAGGGGGGACATGATAACGACATACAAAATACTGAGAGGAATTGACAAGGTGGACAAAGACAGGATGTTCCAGAGATTGGACACAGTAACAAGGGGACACAGTTGGAAGTTGAAGACACAGATGAATCACAGGGATGTTAGGAAGTATTTCTTCAGCCACAGAGTAGTCAGTAAGTGGAATAGTTTGGGAAGCGATGTAGTGGAGGCAGGATCCATACATAGCTTTAAGCAGAGGTATGATAAAGCTCACGGTTCAGGGAGAGTGACCTAGTAGCGATCAGTGAAGAGGCGGGGCCAGGAGCTCGGACTCGACCCCCGCAACCTCAACTAGGTGAGTACAACTAGGTGAGTACACACACACACACACACACACACACACACACACACACACACACACACACACACACACACACACACACACATACATTCTCTCTTCATTCTTATTCAGCCATCTATCTCATCAGCACCACAACCCACTCCCACCCCCTCATACCCTCTCCCTTCCCTCTCTCTCCCCCCTTCGCTTTGTGGTGTAACTACACGTCTGAACAACTCTCAAGGGAAGGGGCAAGAGCGAACGGGTAGGGGAAGTGGGAGTAGGGAGAGAAAGGGGGGGGGCGTCTCTCCCTGGGGGTCGCTTCCACACCCTGGGATTAAATGATTCTAATGATATTGGTTGTAGGAGAGAGAGAAAGAGAGAGAGAGAGAGAGAGAGAGAGAGAGAGAGAGAGAGAGAGAGAGAGAGAGAGAGAGAGAGAGAGAGATAGAACTATCTCAAGATTAAATCAGATAATCAGTGATGGAAGACTGGAGGAGGTATCAGACACAGAAGCTAGGATTGTCAAGTTGGAGTGGGGGCGGGGGGGGGGATGGATTATGGAAGAGAAGAGAGAGGGTCGGAGAGGGGCAAAGAAGTGAGAAAGAGAGAAAAGAGAGAGAGAGAGAGAGAGAGAGAGATTTAGCATTTGACTAATAATTATAATAAAATAATAATTAACAGTATCAACAAATAATAATGAGACTAACAACATTTACAGTAACTGTCAACACTATACTGTGGCATCAAGTTGCATCAACACTGCGTTGCAGGTGGTGTTGAAGTGTGTGTTGACTAGGGGGGTTCTAGTCAGTGTTGTCGTGTTTATCAGTAACAGCAGCAGCAGCACCAGCGTGCAGGACAACCAATTTTGTCAGTGATAACAGACTAATGCTATGATAATCCCAGTGTTAGGTTATCAGACAGGCTTAAGCCGGGGATAAGAGTAACAAACTGAAGGATAAGCCAGCGACAGGTGACGAAGGAGGGGCTGGAGGTGAGATGGGGGAGGTGTGATGACGTGGAGGTGTGATGGGGGAGGTGTGATGACGTGGAGGTGTGATGGGGGAGGTGTGATGACGTGGAGGTGTGATGGAAGGGGAGGTGTAATGGAGGGGGATGTGTGATGGAGGGGGGGAGGTGTGATAGAAGGTGGTGTGACGGAGACAAGGGAGAATCTTGAATTAACTAATACTAGGAATGTCTTCCTCTTGTGGAGATAATCTGACAAAGTTTTGTCTTCCAACAGATCTGGTTCAAGAACCGCCGGGCCAAGTGGCGGAAGCGAGAGCGTCACGTGATGACAGCAGCCATGCCCGGGGACCTCAAGTGTGGCTGGGGCGCCCAGCTGAATGGCTTCGCTTGGCCTGACGACGGCCTCTATTCCGGCTACTCCTCCTACAACAATTGGGCCAGGGTCACGCCGCCTCCCCTCAGCACCAAGAGCTTCACCTGGGGCTTCAACGGTGTCAACATGATGGGTCAACAGACAGCCACTATGTCTCCCATCAATTGCTTCCAGTCACCGACGCAGGGTATGAGTGGGTCGGCATCTGCCAACCTCATGCCCACCACCATGTCTTCCTCCCTGGGCTCTAGTGCTGCCCCGTGCCCCTACCCGGCCCCGACACCTCCATACGTCTACCGTGACCAGACCTCCTCCATGTCCTCCTCCATCGCTTCACTCCGCCTCAAGGCTAAGTCCCACTCGCCGGCCTTCACTTACGCCCCGATGTCTCCCCGTCAGAACTCTCTCTCAGCCTGCCAGTACTCCATGAGTGATCGATCCACTGTTTAAGCCGTAACTGGATATCAATTTCCAATTACTGAAGTTACAACTGTATTTTTCCGTGAATAATGTCAGGCTCCCGTATCTAGGCTCTTAGACTCGGATACGGTCACAGACCGACTCACCCATTATATATATATAGCTGGATAACATTTCCATAAATGGACTCATTCGTGGCATTCAGACTTTAATATTGTCCTCAAACGAACCTTGTTGTAACTGTACCCTCCAGTCGCCTCCTGTCTAACCTCTAAAACGAACCCAGACGACACCTTGACAAGTGAAGTAAAATCAGTGCCAGAAGGAGGAGCCGAGACGTTGATAGCTCATTGTAGTTACCAGGACATCCAGAAGGCATGGTAGGTTGTCAACACTCGCAGTCTCCAGAGGCAGTTATTGGCAGTAAGCTGTGAGGAAGCGACAACATCCACGGAAGGTCTCCGCTACCATCAGTGACCTGCATAACGACTCTTACTACCACATCAGCCAATCTACAGCTCTCCATTCATCAAGGTTTTCATCCCAACTGGTACATTTCAACTGAAGGAAAGTCTTTGTAAATCCTATTGTTGCCAAAAGTGTTGTAACAAAGCTCAACTCTTGGCAAATGTGTTGTAACCTGCAGCTATGTTACAAGACGGGCTAAATTTGAGTTGCAACGGACGAAATGTGCAGCCATTACCTGCGAAAACAAGAGAAGTGAACCTCATCATTTCTAGACACGTGTCTTAGACGTCACTTCTAGACACGTGTCTTAGACGTCACTTCTAGACACACACCCGTGTCAGTGCGGTAGAAGCTCGGTGTGTACACTGAAATCTTCCAATTCGATATATGGAAAGAATTGCAACTAAAAATAAAATTTTGCATGTGTAACATTTGGAAAAAAAAACATAAAAGAACAAAATGTATAGAGAGAATTTTTTTTTAGATGTGCATTTCTTTTATTAAAAAAAAAAAACAGAACCATTGAAATATATCCGAAACAAAAACGTTAATTTTTACTGTATAATTTGTTTTTTAAATGCAAATATGTGCCAGTTTGAATCGTACAAACAGAAATGTAAGAAAAAGGTCAAAAGCAGAATTGTTGGGGGTCAAACAATTGTTGGGGGTCAAACAATTTTTGACTGGTCCCTGACAGTCGTGCTGTCAAGTGAGAGGCAAGATTAAATAACCATGTGTGTATTATCCGAATTATATCTTTGAAGCCAGTGCTTCCTGAGTAAAAGTCTAAATGTGTATGAATGCCTGGGAGATGTTCCATTACTAATAAACTGGTGGTGTGCTCTGCCTCGACCAAGAGATTCTCTGACGCTCTCTAGTTACAGTCTGATGTGGTGGACTGCCTTACAGCAGCTCCTGAATTCAGTCTCTCCCTCAATTGCTTTGGAATATTGGAAGGCGGCTGGTAAATCTTGAAAAGGAGTCGGTTAGTGTGGGATGTTAGACTGCCACTGGAGTCACTGAAGTGTGGGATGTTAGATTGCCACTGGAGTCACTGAAGTGTGGGATGTTAGACTGCCACTGGAGTCACTGAAGTGTAGGATGTTAGGCTGCCACTGGAGTCACTGAAGTGTGGGATGTTAGACTGCCACTGGAGTCACTGAAGTGTGGGATGTTAGACTGCCACTGGAGTCACTGAAGTGTGGGATGTCAGAACACTCTGCAAACTTTTAAAGATAAAATGAAAGTGAAGAAAAGAGACAGGTGGAGAAGACGCTTTATTTTGATAACGTTTCGCTCACCGTAGAGCTTTGTAAAGTTAATCAACACAAAAGTTTTCTCAGCACTCGTCTCTTTTCTTCATTACTGTTGGCAGTATGTCTGTTTCCGACAGCATGAATTAGTTGGGCAGGATGTCTCTGTCTCCAACAGTATGAATTACTTGGGCAGGATGTCTCTGTTCCAACAGTATGAATTACTTGGGCAGAATGTCTTTGTTTCCAACAGTATGAACTGCTTGGGCAGAATGTCTTTGTTTCCAGCAGTATGAACTGCTTGGGCAGGATGTCTTTGTTTCCAACAGTATAAATTACTGGAACCCTCTGGCGACTTTTAATAAAGTAAAAAATTATGGCATGCTGGAAACCTTTACCGAGTTTTGACTACTGGGATCTGGGATATAGACTGCAATAACGCTGGAATCCCAGGAACAGATTGGAACTCGCTATAATGGAAGAGGGGGAGACTGCACCAAGGGCTTTGCCAATCCAATGTCTTTAATGGGTATTAGTTCTCCTAAACTCCCATATGCTTCCCCAAATCACCTTCCCCCCTTCCTCCCCATAATTGTGTTTTGAAAGTAATGAGGATGATTTTGCGGTGCGTTCATGAGTTCGCTAGAGCGACTAGGAAGAACTAGAGTCAGCAGAACGAGGAGAGAGTGCATGAAGCCGCTTCAATAGCCAAGAACGAAGGACTAGAATGTCCTTTTATTAAATTCGCGCATCTATAGTGAGTTGTTATATTCATGGAAAACGGCAAAAATATAAGGGTAGCCTTTGACCAGCGACAAGGCAGCTTCCTCGAAGAGAAGTGGGCTTTCTTTATAAGTCGCGTAAGAAAAGAGCAACAGAAACACGTGCGCTTATGTGAGGTTACTTCTGCGAAGAAGAATATAGCTCATGTCCCGTGATGTCACTTTCAGGGTCGAGAATGATGGATGACAAGTCTGTTTCATCAGGCTGAGTTCGACTCCAGTTGACCTCGTAGAGACAGAGGTTCTCCGTCAGCACCGACAAGAGAGTGTGTGACTGAGAGCTCGACTTCAGTTCGTTCATCTTCGAGTGTCTCTCAGCAGAAAGACAACCCTGAAAATATAGTTTCTGCGATCTAATCTGAACTCAAAGACGCCACGTACATTGGTAAAGAGTCGCTTTCGAGATGTGCCAACTGAAGTGTTTCTTTGTGATGTGTTTTTGTTTTCTCATTAATGGCGAGAAGCTAAATAAGATGTTGAAAAATGTCGTTGTAAAGAACGATCAAAGAGTGGAAAGAAACTTGCGTATTTGCGATATTTGTATCTTGACATTCGCCCTCTTTCTCTTTCAAGAGAGAAAGAGAAACAGTGACAGAGTGAAAGAGGAAAACTGCACAAAAATATAAAAATACATACAGTGTGAACAGGAGAAAAAGTAGAAAAAATGACGAGTGGACATAAGTGTGTTGCATGGAACAATGTTGAATGAAGATGTATATAATTTTTGCCACATGTCCGACTATCGACAATTCTGAAACAATGATGGTTAAGACTTTTAAAAACAGTAAAACAGAGGAAGGTGGTGGGGGGAGTGAATTTATATTATTATTATTATTATTATTATTATTATTATTATTATTATTATTATTATTATTATTATTATCATTATTATTATTATTATTATAATTACTATTATTATTATTATTATTATTACTATTACTATTATTATTATTATTATTATTATCATTATTATTATTATTATTATTATTATTATTATTATTATTATTATTATTATTATTATTATTATTATTATTACTTTTATTATATGTGATTCAACTCTTCGTAAATTTGTAAATAATCGTATCTTGTAAATGTCGTAAGTGATGCCAAGTCTTCCAGGAGTAAAACTTAAAAAAAAAAAACCCACAAAAAATATGGCTGATACAATGAAATTCTCGAAGGAGCAACGGATTGTTTATGTTAGTGGTCTCTATTAAAACAAATAAATGCATTTTGCCGTAGTCGAACATCGTAGTATGAACATTTTTTATTAATTACCCCGTAACATTATACCGAAAATAAAAAAATCGTGATGTGTCCTTGTAGCTCTGAAGCCTACCCGCATGCACTACATTATTGCTATGTTCACTAATAAATTTATTTCAATGAAAGGAGAGGTACTATCAGTTTATATATATATATATATATATATATATATATATATATATATATATATATATATATATATATATATATATATATATATATATAAAGTGGCTTAAGTATGTAAGTGAGACTTTGCTAAATTAATCTGAAAAAAATTGCAAAATTAATAATGAACGTTGGTGAAATAATTATTACTTATAAATGTAAGTATGACTGGTTGTAGTGACACGTTGATTCAAGCAGGACTGAACCAGCGTCGTTATGGCTGCATGTCACATCTTTACCACCAGTCAAGAATATCTTGATTTCTGAAATAGGAATTAAAATCTGAGTGTATATACACTGAGAAATAGACACCTCTCAATGTGTATGTCCTGTTGTATCCAGATTATTCAGTCTAATTATATTTAAAATTATTATTATTATTATTATTATTATTTTATTATTTGTTTTATTAATTATTATTATTATTTTATTATTATTATTATTATTATTATTATTATTATTATTATTATTATTAAAAATATCCTTTGTCATTCTACGTCTGTGTATAGACTGTATTCAACCTGCAACTTTGATATTACTGTACTTAAAATATTGATTGTATATAATATACTTTATTCAGTCTTAAAAATTATTATAGAAGTACAGTGAGAAGTGGAGAGCAGTGTGAGGACTAACAACCACTACCAACACTCAACAACACTCTCAACCACAATAATGTACATATAAACACTGAACATAGCTTATTTTAGTGGCGAAAGTTGACTTTCTGCGGTGAATAGTGATTCTCTGATCTATAAATTCATATATAAGAATTCATACTTACAAATTTATATATATATATATATATATATATATATATATATATATATATATATATATATATATATATATATATATATATATATATATATATATACATATATATAAGAATTTATTTATAATAATGTACATGCAATTTTTATATAAGAATTTATAAATTGTAATAGTTTTCCCGAGGGAAAGTGTCTGCATTCACCTGCTGAAAAGAAATCTTTCCCTCTGGCTCAAGAAAGAGGCCACTAAAAAGACTCATTCAAGAATATAATAAATAGTCCTTCGATAATAATTCAAACTTCATGATACTCTACACGCTCATGGAATTTCATATTGCATATATATATATATATATATATATATATATATATATATATATATATATATATATATATATATATATATATATATATATATATATATATATATATATATATATATATTCCACTGAAAGTCACAGGTATACCTTTATAGGTCACAAATATGAAGTGGTAAAGGCTACTAATTCGACTAAACAAATTTATGAATAGACTGAAAATTTCCGTAGTCACGTGAAGTGTCTCTCTTTTCTCTAAGGAATACAGGGAAATACATTTATGCAAATTCCTAGATAGGTTAGGTACATTAATTTATTTTACATTAGGTTAATTTTAGCAAAATTAGTTTCTGTTCTTAATTTTGGATTAAAATATAATTTCGGCACATCAAAATAATTTGCATAATTGTATTTCACTTTTTTCTTGATGGGATGAATATTAGGCAATTCTCATTCACTTACTGAAAGTCGTGAAGTTAGTACAAGCTTCTGAAAGCTGCAACTACCTACCAGGTTTTTAAACCATTAAGAAAACTCTATACTATTTTTGTACATAGCTGAGCTGCTTGTAATGTTAAATCGACCATAAACTGTCTAGGACGTCCTCTAATTAATGATATTTTAGTCATTTTAAATAAAATTGATGTCGTGTTCCCATTTGCGTTTTTGTATCCTAGTTTCAATTTGTATTCTTGTAAGTAGACCTAATTAAGTGAATATATATATATATATATATATATATATATATATATATATATATATATATATATATATATATATATATATATATATATATATATATATATGTATGTATGTATCACTGAAGGTATATTTTAATCTCTAAGGTAATAAAGTAACCTAAACTAATTCTATAGAGGTGAAATGCAGCATTACTGACTCGTACAGTCGACAGATTTTCAAACTAATCAGGTGTAAACGTAGATGAACCTGTGAGTGGAGACGGTGTACCGAGCCCGTAGCTGGTCGTCACACAAAGTTCAAATGAACATTTATACCTCCTAGTTAAACCAGAACGGACACTGATAAATCAATGTGAAAGAAAACCCCAGATATTATTATTATTATTATTATTATTATTATTATTATTATTATTATTATTATTATTATTATTATTATTATGAGTAAAAGTGAAAGGTTTATTCCGCATAATGCATGTCGTAAGCACCAACAGCCTGACTAACGAAGGTATCAAGTATGAGGTCTGGTCTGAGACCTGGCCACAGGGGGAAGGGGGGGGGGTAAAAATTTTGGCCTGGTCTAATCTTGTCTGTTTTTGATGCTTGGTCGAGAACTGTAATATCTCGGATGCTGGTGAAGAGGCTCTTGATCCAGGAAATTGGAACTACATTGACATTCACTGGATCAAACTTGATTACCTCTCAGCCGCTGTATGACACCTGCGAGTTTAGCGCTTACACATGCTGTTACTACTACTATTACTACTACTACTACTACTACTACTATTACTACTACTACTACTACTATTACTACTACTACTACTACTACTACTACTACTACTATTACTACTACTACTACTACTACTACTATTACTACTACTACTACTACTACTACTACTACTACTACTAATAATAATAATAATAATAATAATAATAATAATTTTTTAATAATAACCGTAATAATAATAAGAATAAAAATACCAATTAGAATAATTTATTAATAATTATACACCTACTTCTGCTCCTACTACTACTACTACTACTACTACTACTACTACTACTACTACTACTACTACTAATAATAATAATAATAATAATAATAATAATAATAATTATTTTTTAATAACCGTAATAATAATAAGAATAAACTACTACTACTACTACTACTACTACTACTACTACTACTAATAATAATAATAATAATAATTTAGAATCCATAGAAAAATGTCACAATATATATAATAAAAATATAAATTCATTTATTGTAGTTTTTTTTTAATTAGAGATAGATTTCCTACATACTTTTCGGATTGTTTTTCAAGTGTTGGAGACGAGAGTTTTGAGGACAATTTGGCACAACATATAATAATATTTCAACACTATGATCTCTTTTTTTGCGTATTGACCTGCATTTGTTAAGCCGTTTTCGATTTGCTGTCCAATATGTCCAGATTGTAGTCATGAACTAGACAATTCAATCTGTGAAAGTAATATCAGTTTATCGACTAATCCACAAACATTATATATATATATATATATATATATATATATATATATATATATATATATATATATATATATATATATATATATATATATATATATATATATAATATATACGTTGGCCGTCTCCCACCGAGGCTGGGTGACGAAAAAAAAGAAACATTGTCACTATTGTTCACACTATCCTTTGCAGAGGCGAGCAGTAGATATGACAGTTTAGATGTCATTCTAAACAGCAAATATCCCAAACTCCTCTTTTAGAGTGAAGACACTGTACTTCCTACCTCCAGGACTCAAGTCCGGCCAACCGGCTTCCCTGATTCCCTTCCCAAAAGATTACCCTGCTCATACTATAACACCTCGCCAAGTCCCAAAAAACCATTTGGATTGGCGCTCCTCCATGAATGTAATATTAATCACTCCCTCATTCTCACCTTCATCCTCGCACTTCACTTGCCTTGTTCCCATATATAATTTTTTTCCCCAGGTATTGTGTAAATGATGTAATAAAATTTGGTAACACATCAAAATTTTGGTGTCCGAGAGGTACGTCATCTGTTAATAAAGTTTCGGGGCTTTTGGTATGTATTTTATTGACCTCGTTTTATTTTGGTTTGCACGTGGCCGTAATATACGAGGACACGTACGGATGTCTCCAATTTCCCAGGCGATATGTGGCCCACTTTGGGTTTGCCGCTTTAGTGGGGATTGGTAAGCATGTGCGGTGTGATGTGGAGAGGTTGGCAAGGATGTGCGGTGTGGTGTAGAGAGGTTGGCAAGCATGTGCGGTGTGGTGTGGAAAGGTTGGCAGGCATGTGAGGTGTGGTGTGGAAAGGTTGGCAAGCATGTGCGGTGTGGTGTGGAGAGGTTGGCAAGCATGTGCGGTGTGGTGTGGAAAGGTTGGCAGGCATGTGCGGTGTGATGTGGAGAGGTTGGCAAGGATGTGCGGTGTGGTGTAGAGAGGTTGGCAAGCATGTGCGGTGTGGTGTGGAAAGGTTGGCAGGCATGTGAGGTGTGGTGTGGAAAGGTTGGCAAGCATGTGCGGTGTGGTGTGGAGAGGTTGGCAAGTATGTGCGGTGTGGTGTGGAAAGGTTGGCAGGCGTGTGAGATGTGGGGTGGAAAGGTTTACAGGCGTGTGAGGTGTGGTGTGGAAAGGTTGGCAGGCATGTGAGGTGTGGTGTGGAAAGGTTTGCAGGTATGTGCGGTGTGAAGGTTGGCAGGCGTGTGCGGTGTGAAGGTTGGCAGGCGTGCGCGGTGTGGTGTGGAAGGGTTGGCAGGCGTGCAGCGTCGTGGCGCGGGTGTGCACGTTTCTCTCGTCTCGTCAATTAACTCAATTATCACTAATTGTCTCGAAAACTAACATGGGAAGTGCTTCCGGTCTCATCCTAGCGAGGGACTACAGTCGCCTAGTAAATTTTTTTAACCCAAATTAAGAAACAAAATTGAGAAATTAACGTTAAAAAAGTTGGCCCAGTGAAGACACTGACATGAAGGTAAGTAACCATCATGTTTCTAAGTGACTTAAACACAAAACACGAGAGGTATTCGTCTCGGTACAAATACACTTGAGTTTACTGTAATCCCCATTTTTAGCTGTTAAAGTAAGTGTTCTTGGCTGGTGGTGAACATTTGACGTCCATCCTTAATGACCCTTCTGGAGTAGATAGGCTTTAATACCGTTGTTGATGTTGGTGTTTGTTCTGTAGTTGGTTGTGTTGTTGTTGTAGTCCTCTCTGGGTATGTACAGAGATGTATGCTTCTGGGTATGTACAGAGATGTATGCTTCTGGGTATGTACAGAGATGTATGCTTCTGAACCATACCCCCGGCCGGGATTGAACCCGTGTCATTACGATTTCTTAAGTCATGTTGACGGCAGTGAAGGGACTTGAGCTAGAGTTCGTCACGGCCACGCTAGCTGGAGATTCGTCTGTAAAAACTTGCATTTGTGGTCACAGAGGTGCCTGTGCTAACTTTCCTATGGTGTAGAAATATACCTAGTTGGATGAATCTTATTGTGGCTAGCTGGTCTAGTGGCTAGCGCGACGGGCTGGAGTTTTGAGACTCTATGACCGCGGGTTCCATCCCGGCCGGGGGTATGGTTTATTTGCAATCGTGTCATTACGATTTCTTAAGTCATGTATGCTTCTGGGTATGTACAAAGATGTATGCTTCTGGGTATGTACAGAGATGTATGCTTCTGGGTATGTACAGAGATGTATGCTTCTGGGTATGTACAGATATGTATGCTTCTGGGTATGTACAGAGATGTATGCTTCTGGGTATGTACAGAGATGTATGCTTCTGGGTATGTACAGGGATGTATGCTTCTGGGTATGTACAGAGATGTATGCTTCTGGGTATGTACAGATATGTATGCTTCTGGGTATGTACAGAGATGTATGCTTCTGGGTATGTACAGAGATGTATGCTTCTGGGTATGTACAGGGATGTATGCTTCTGGGTATGTACAGAGATGTATGCTTCTGGGTATGTACAGAGATGTATGCTTCTGGGTATGTACAGATATGTATGCTTCTGGGTATGTACAGAGATGTATGCTTCTGGGTATGTACAGAGATGTATGCTTCTGGGTATGTACAGGGATGTATGCTTCTGGGTATGTACAGAGATGTATGCTTCTGGGTATGTACAGAGATGTATGCTTCTGGGTATGTACAGAGATGTATGCTTCTGGGTATGTACAGAGATGTATGCTTCTGGGTATGTACAAAGATGTATGCTTCTGGGTATGTACAAAGATGTATGCTTCTGGGTATGTACAGAGATGTATGCTTCTGGGTATGTACAAAGATGTATGCTTCTGGGTATGTACAGAGATGTATGCTTCTGGGTATGTACGGAGATGTATGCCTCTCATAGTATGTACAGAGATGTATGCTTCTGGGTATGTACAGAGATGTATGCTTCTGGGTATGTACAGAGATGTATGCTTCTGGGTATGTACAAAGATGTATGCTTCTGGGTATGTACAGAGATGTATGCTTCTGGGTATGTACAAAGATGTATGCTTCTGGGTATGTACAGAGATGTATGCTTCTGGGTATGTACAGAGATGTATGCTTCTGGGTATGTACAGAGATGTATGCTTCTGGGTATGTACAAAGATGTATGCTTCTGGGTATGTACAAAGATGTATGCTTCTGGGTATGTACAAAGATGTATGCTTCTGGGTATGTACAGAGATGTATGCTTCTGGGTATGTACAGAGATGTATGCTTCTGGGTATGTACAGAGATGTATGCTTCTGGGTATGTACAGAGATGTATGCTTCTGGGTATGTACAAAGATGTATGCTTCTGGGTATGTACAAAGATGTATGCTTCTGGGTATTTACAGAGATGTATGCTTCTGGGTATGTACAGAGATGTATGCCTCATAGTATGTACAGAGATGTATGCTTCTGGGTATGTACAGAGATGTATGCTTCTGGGTATGTACAGAGATGTATGCTTCTGGGTATGTACAAAGATGTATGCTTCTGGGTATGTACAAAGATGTATGCTTCTGGGTATGTACAGAGATGTATGCTTCTGGGTATGTACAGAGATGTATGCTTCTGGGTATGTACAGAGATGTATGCTTCTGGGTATGTACAAAGATGTATGCTTCTGGGTATGTACAAAGATGTATGTTTCTGGGTATGTACAAAGATGTATGCTTCTGGGTATGTACAGAGATGTATGCTTCTGGGTATGTACAGAGATGTATGCTTCTGGGTATGTACAGAGATGTATGCTTCTGGGTATGTACAAAGATGTATGCTTCTGGGTATGTACAAAGATGTATGCTTCTGGGTATTTACAGAGATGTATGCTTCTGGGTATGTACAGAGATGTATGCCTCATAGTATGTACAGAGATGTATGCTTCTGGGTATGTACAGAGATGTATGCTTCTGGGTATGTACAGAGATGTATGCTTCTGGGTATGTACAAAGATGTATGCTTCTGGGTATGTACAAAGATGTATGCATCTGGGTATGTACAGAGATGTATGCTTCTGGGTATGTACAAAGATGTATGCTTCTGGGTATGTACAGAGATGTATGCTTCTGGGTATGTACGGAGATGTATGCCTCTCATAGTATGTACAGAGATGTATGCTTCTGGGTATGTACAGAGATGTATGCTTCTGGGTATGTACAGAGATGTATGCTTCTGGGTATGTACAAAGATGTATGCTTCTGGGTATGTACAGAGATGTATGCTTCTGGGTATGTACAAAGATGTATGCTTCTGGGTATGTACAGAGATGTATGCTTCTGGGTATGTACAAAGATGTATGCTTCTGGGTATGTACAGAGATGTATGCTTCTGGGTATGTACAGAGATGTATGCTTCTGGGTATGTACAGAGATGTATGCTTCTGGGTATGTACAGAGATGTATGCTTCTGGGTATGTACAAAGATGTATGCTTCTGGGTATGTACAAAGATGTATGCTTCTGGGTATTTACAGAGATGTATGCTTCTGGGTATGTACAGAGATGTATGCCTCATAGTATGTACAGAGATGTATGCTTCTGGGTATGTACAGAGATGTATGCTTCTGGGTATGTACAGAGATGTATGCTTCTGGGTATGTACAAAGATGTATGCTTCTGGGTATGTACAAAGATGTATGCTTCTGGGTATGTACAGAGATGTATGCTTCTGGGTATGTACAGAGATGTATGCTTCTGGGTATGTACAGAGATGTATGCTTCTGGGTATGTACAAAGATGTATGCTTCTGGGTATGTACAAAGATGTATGCTTCTGGGTATGTACAGAGATGTATGCTTCTGGGTATGCACGGAGATGTATGCCTCTCATAGTATGTACAGAGATGTATGCTTCTGGGTATGTACAGAGATGTATGCTTCTGGGTATGTACAGAGATGTATGCTTCTGGGTATGTACAAAGATGTATGCTTCTGGGTATGTACAAAGATGTATGCTTCTGGGTATGTAGAGAGATGTATGCTTCTGGGTATGTACAGAGATGTATGCTTCTGGGTATGTACAGAGATGTATGCTTCTGGGTATGTACAAAGATGTATGCTTCTGGGTATGTACAAAGATGTATGCTTCTGGGTATGTGCAGAGATGTATGCTTCTGGGTATGTACAGAGATGTATGCCTCTCAGAGTGTGTACAGAGATGTATGCCTCATAGTATGTACAGAGATGTAAAGTAAAAGGACACAAGTGCAACTAATGTGACATTTTATTGTGGCAATGTTTCGCTCTCCAGGAGCTTTATCAAGCCATTACTTTACATATTGTCGGTAATTCTACCAACTTTATTATGTACAGAGATGTATGCCTCTCAGAGTATGTACAGAGATGTATGCCTCTGGGTATGTACAGAGATTTATGCCTATGGGTATGTACAGACATGTATGCTTCTGGGTATGTACAGAGGTGTATGCCTCTCAGAGTGTGTACATAGATGTATGCCTCTCAGAGTGTGTACATAGATGTATGCCTTTCAGGGTATGTATAGAGATGTATGTCTCTCTAGGTATGTACACAGAGGTTAACTTTAATTGTCATGTTAGGTATTAAAGTATTCTTGGCTGGTAGTGAATTGGTGATATGCGGCCTTAATTAACGACTCTTGTAATCGATAGGCTTTAAACCCCATTAACACCAAGATAACGGAGCAGCTAAGAGTTATATTTCAGGTTGATTATCTTAATAGAGTAAGACCCTTCTGGTTGTTAACTTCGAAGGGTTAATAACGAAGGATAACCCAAATAAACCGAGCAGTGTGTCTTATTGCCAATGAGAAACTTTCATTCTCTTCCCCACTATGCTACCCACAAAACTAGACTAATTCCCAGGTACCTGTTGATGGCTGGTGAACAGGTGGCAGCTGCTGCAAGGAAACTTGCCCAGGAGTCGAGCCTAGGATCCTGCGGTTGCGAATAGAAAGCTTCTAGGCTGCTGACTGCGATCTTTCTTTGAATATACCCGCTTGTTTCTGCGTGGTGCATTGTTATAAAAATCGCTTGAGAGGTCAGAACAAAGAGGAAGAGATTGAAATAGTTTGAATCCATGCTTGAGGCTGACTGACGTGCCCGGACTGGGAAAGAAACATGGCTTGTGAACCAGGTTGCCCAATCTATGCAGTCTATGTGGCATTTGTGTGGCCGAGTGGACCAGAACGCTGCCTGAGAATCTTGCCCATCCTCAGTAGTAGTTTCGAATCCTGCTGCCTGCGATCTTTCTTTGTATATACCCGCTTGTTTCTGCGTGGTGCACTGATATATGTGTGTGTGTGTGTGTGTGTATATTTATTATTATTATTATTATTATTATTATCACACTGGCCGATTTCCACCAAGGCAGGGTGGCCCGAAAAAGAAAAACTTTCACCATCATTCACTCCATCACTGTCTTGCCAGAAGGGTGCTTTACACTACAGTTTTTAAACTGCAACATTAACACCCCTCCTTCAGAGTGCAGGCACTGTACTTCCCATCTCCAGGACTCAAGTCTGGCCTGCCGGTTTCCCTGAACCCCTTCATAAATGTTACTTTGCTCACACTCCAACAGCACGTCAAGTATTAAAAACCATTCGTCTCCATTCACTCCTATCAAACACGCTCACGCACGCCTGCTGGAAGTCCAAGCCCCTCGCACACAAAACCTCCTTTACCCCCTCCCTCCAACCTTTCCTAGGCCGACCCTTACCCCGCCTTCCTCCCACTACAGACTGATACACTCTTGAAGTCATTCTGTTTCGCTCCATTCTCTCTACATGTCCGAACCACCTCAACAACCCTTCCTCAGCCCTCTGGACAACAGTTTTGGTAATCCCGCACCTCCTAACTTCCAAACTACGAATTCTCTGCATTATATTCACACCACACATTGCCCTCAGACATGATATCTCCACTGCCTCCAGCCTTCTCCTTGCTGCAACATTCATCACCCATGCTTCACACCCATATAAGAGCGTTGGTAAAACTATACTCTCATACATTCCCCTCTTTGCCTCCAAGGACAAAGTTCTTTGTCTCCACAGACTCCTAAGTGCACCACTCACCCTTTTCCCCTCATCAATTCTATGATTCACCTCATCTTTCATAGACCCATCCGCTGACACGTCCACTCCCAAATATCTGAATACATTCACCTCCTCCATACTCTCTCCCTCCAATCTGATATCCAATCTTTCATCACCTAATCTTTTTGTTATCCTCATAACCTTACTCTTTCCTGTATTCACTTTTAATTTTCTTCTTTTGCACACCCTACCAAATTCATCCACCAATCTCTGCAACTTCTCTTCAGAATCTCCCAAGAGCAAAGTGTCATCAGCAAAGAGCAACTGTGACAACTCCCACTTTATGTGTGATTCTTTATCTTTTAACTCCACGCCTTTTGCCAAGACCCTCGCATTTACTTATATATATATATATATATATATATATATATATATATATATATATATATATATATATATATATATATGATTGTAAAAAGTATTTCTAGCAACTTTAAAAGATTTATCAATTACATTTCTTGGGTATTTTAAATCATTACCTATTTCATAAATTTTGGATATTTCCTCATCTATGAACTCAGGACTACAAATTCGTAAAGCTCTCAAAAACATTGATGAGAAAACAGACAGTTTGACTCTATCTTGATGCGAAGAATAATAGTGGACATAGGAACAGTTATTTGTAGGTTTTCTGTAAATTTTAAATTTGAATTCATTATTACCCTTAATAATTAAAACATCTAGAAAAGAACTCATTGCCTTTTCTAGATGTTTTAATTATTAAGGGTAATAATGAATTCAAATTTAAAATTTACAGAAAACCTACAAATAACTGTTCCTATGTCCACTATTATTCTTCGCATCAAGATAGAGTCAAACTGTCTGTTTTCTCATCAATGTTTTTGAGAGCTTTACGAATTTGTAGTCCTGAGTTCATAGATGAGGAAATATCCAAACTTTATGAAATAGGTAATGATTTAAAATACCCAAGAAATGTAATTGATAAATCTTTTAAAGTTGCTAGAAATACTTTTTACAATCCAAAAAGGGGCAACCAGCCTTATTCAACTAAAAATATGTTGGTTCTCCCTTACCATGAAAACTTGGTTGATATGCCTTCTCTTCTTAAGACATTTAATATTAAAGTTGTATTCAAAAATCTTGATACAGTAAAAAAAACTTTTGATAAAGAATTCCCCCCAAAATGCTGATGGATGTGTCTATAAGATTCCTTGTAAAATTTGCGATAAAGTTTATTACGGTCAAACTGGTAAAAATCTCGAACTAAGATTAAAACAACATAAATATAGCATTAGAACTGGACAAGATTCCAATGCTCTATTTATTCATGTAAGAGATTTTAACCATCCAATTGATTTTCAAAAAGTTGAGAAAGTAGTATCAAGCAAGTCCATGGTCGACAGGAATATAATTGAATCTTGTTTCATAAAAAGCAGTTTTGACAATAATATGAATATTTCCTTTGGTTTATATAAATTAGATCCATTTATAATTAATAGAATTTGGGAAGAATTTAATAATACACTGGACAAATAATAATTTTTAAATTTTCTTTGGGTAGAATAGTTTGTTGGTGAGTTGTGCAAAGGGCGCGCGTCAGGTGTTTAACCGTTGTGGGATCTGATAGTGAGGTGCTGGCCGACCCCTTATATAGCTTCCTTGGATGCTTTACTTTCATAGTTCCTTGATAATGTGAGTAGTCACGAAAACGCTTGGAATTTCTCTATTCTTTCAGAGTGGTTGTTTTGCATATATATATATATATATATATATATACATATATATATATATATATATATATATATATATATATATATATATATATATATATATATATATATATTTTTTTTTTATTTTTTTTATTATCACACCGGCCGATTCCCACCAAGGCAGGGTGGCCCAAAAAAGAAAAACTTTCACCATCATTCACTCCATCACTGTCTTGCCAGAAGGGTGCTTTACACTACAGTTTTTAAACTGCAACATTAACACCCCTCCTTCAGAGTGCAGGCACTGTACTTCCCATCTCCAGGACTCAAGTCCGGCCTGCCGGTTTCCCTGAATCCCTTCATAAATGTTACTTTGCTCACACTCCAACAGCACGTCAAGTATTAAAAACCATTTGTCTCCATTCACTCCTATCAAACACGCTCACGCATGCCTGCTGGAAGTCCAAGCCCCTCGCACACAAAACCTCCTTTACCCCCTCCCTCCAACCCTTCCTAGGCCGACCCCTACCCCGCCTTCCTTCCACTACAGACTGATACACTCTTGAAGTCATTCTGTTTCGCTCCATTCTCTCTACATGTCCGAACCACCTCAACAACCCTTCCTCAGCCCTCTGGACAACAGTTTTGGTAATCCCGCACCTCCTCCTAACTTCCAAACTACGAATTCTCTGCATTATATTCACACCACACATTGCCCTCAGACATGACATCTCCACTGCCTCCAGCCTTCTCCTCGCTGCAACATTCATCACCCACGCTTCACACCCATATAAGAGCGTTGGTAAAACTATACTCTCATACATTCCCCTCTTTGCCTCCAAGGACAAAGTTCTTTGTCTCCACAGACTCCTAAGTGCACCACTCACTCTTTTTCCCTCATCAATTCTATGATTCACCTCATCTTTCATAGACCCATCCGCTGACACGTCCACTCCCAAATATCTGAATACGTTCACCTCCTCCATACTCTCTCCCTCCAATCTGATATTCAATCTTTCATCACCTAATCTTTTTGTTATCCTCATAACCTTACTCTTTCCTGTATTCACCTTTAATTTTCTTCTTTTGCACACCCTACCAAATTCATCCACCAATCTCTGCAACTTCTCTTCAGAATCTCCCAAGAGCACAGTGTCATCAGCAAAGAGCAGCTGTGACAACTCCCACTTTGTGTGTGATTCTTTATCTTTTAACTCCACGCCTCTTGCCAAGACCCTCGCATTTACTTCTCTTACAACCCCATCTATAAATATATTAAACAACCACGGTGACATCACACATCCTTGTCTAAGGCCTACTTTTACTGGGAAAAAATTTCCTTCTTTCCTACATACTCTAACTTGAGCCTCACTATCCTCGTAAAAACTCTTCACTGCTTTCAGTAACCTACCTCCTACACCATACACTTGCAACATCTGCCACATTGCCCCCCTATCCACCCTGTCATACGCCTTTTCCAAATCCATAAATGCCACAAAGACCTCTTTAGCCTTATCTAAATACTGTTCACTTATATGTTTCACTGTAAACACCTGGTCCACACACCCCCTACCTTTCCTAAAGCCTCCTTGTTCATCTGCTATCCTATTCTCCGTCTTACTCTTAATTCTTTCAATTATAACTCTACCATACACTTTACCAGGTACACTCAACAGACTTATCCCCCTATAATTTTTGCACTCTCTTTTATCCCCTTTGCCTTTATACAAAGGAACTATGCATGCTCTCTGCCAATCCCTAGGTACCTTACCCTCTTCCATACATTTATTAAATAATTGCACCAACCACTCCAAAACTATATCCCCACCTGCTTTTAACATTTCTATCTTTATCCCATCAATCCCGGCTGCCTTACCCCCTTTCATTTTACCTACTGCCTCACGAACTTCCCCCACACTCACAACTGGCTCTTCCTCACTCCTACAAGATGCTATTCCTCCTTGCCCTATACACGAAATCACAGCTTCCCTATCTTCATCAACATTTAACAATTCCTCAAAATATTCCTTCCATCTTCCCAATACCTCTAACTCTCCATTTAATAACTCTCCTCTCCTATTTTTAACTGACAAATCCATTTGTTCTCTAGGCTTTCTTAACTTGTTAATCTCACTCCAAAACTTTTTCTTATTTTCAACAAAATTTGTTGATAACATCTCACCCACTCTCTCATTTGCTCTCTTTTTACATTGCTTCACCACTCTCTTAACTTCTCTCTTTTTCTCCATATACTCTTCCCTCCTTGCATCACTTCTACTTTGTAAAAACTTCTCATATGCTAACTTTTTCTCCCTTACTACTCTCTTTACATCATCATTCCACCAATCGCTCCTCTTCCCTCCTGCACCCACTTTCCTGTAACCACAAACTTCTGCTGAACACTCTAACACTACATTTTTAAACCTACCCCATACCTCTTCGACCCCATTGCCTATGCTCTCATTAGCCCATCTATCCTCCAATAGCTGTTTATATCTTACCCTAACTGCCTCCTCTTTTAGTTTATAAACCTTCACCTCTCTCTTCCCTGATGCTTCTATTCTCCTTGTATCCCATCTACCTTTTACTCTCAGTGTAGCTACAACTAGAAAGTGATCTGATATATCTGTGGCCCCTCTATAAACATGTACATCCTGAAGTCTACTCAACAGTCTTTTATCTACCAATACATAATCCAACAAACTACTGTCATTTCGCCCTACATCATATCGTGTATACTTATTTATCCTCTTTTTCTTAAAATATGTATTACCTATAACTAAACCCCTTTCTATACAAAGTTCAATCAAAGGGCTCCCATTATCATTTACACCTGGCACCCCAAACTTACCTACCACACCCTCTCTAAAAGTTTCTCCTACTTTAGCATTCAAGTCCCCTACCACAATTACTCTCTCACTTGGTTCAAAGGCTCCTATACATTCACTTAACATCTCCCAAAATCTCTCTCTCTCCTCTGCATTCCTCTCTTCTCCAGGTGCATACACGCTTATTATGACCCACTTCTCGCATCCAACCTTTACTTTAATCCACATAATTCTTGAATTTACACATTCATATTCTCTTTTCTCCTTCCATAACTGATCATTTAACATTACTGCTACCCCTTCCTTTGCTCTAACTCTCTCAGATACTCCAGATTTAATCCCATTTATTTCCCCCCACTGAAACTCTCCTACCCCCTTCAGCTTTGTTTCGCTTAGGGCCAGGACATCCAAATTCTTTTCATTCATAACATCAGCAATCATCTGTTTCTTGTCATCCGCACTACATCCACGCACATTTAAGCAACCCAGTTTTATAAAGTTTTTCTTCTTCTCTTTTTTAGTAATTGTATACAGGAGAAGGGGTTACTAGCCCATTGCTCCCGGCATTTTAGTCGCCTCATACGACACGCATGGCTTACGGAGGAAAGATTCTTTTCCACTTCCCCATGGACAATAGAAGAAATAAAAAAGAACAAGAGCTATTTAGAAAAAGGAGAAAAACCTAGATGTATGTATATATATATATGCATGTGCGTGTCTGTGAAGTGTGACCAAAGTGTAAGTAGGAGTAGCAAGATATCCCTGTTATCTTAGCGTGTTTATGAGACAGAAAAAGAAACCAGCAATCCTACCATCATGCAAAACAGTTACAGGTTTTTGTTTCACAGTCATCTGGCAGGACGGTAGTACTTCCCTGGGTGGTTGCTGTCTACCAACCTACTACCTACATATATATATATATATATATATATATAATATATATATATAATATATATATATATATATATATATATATATATATATATATATATATATATATATATATATATATATATAGGGATTCCTAATGCGCATCTAGGTAATTATCAAATGGTTATAATTATAATCTTATTTTTTTTAAAGGGGTTGGAGGGGTAAGCCAGTGGAAGGCCTCGGTCAGATGACCAAAAGCTTCAGCTGCGGGTCATCATATGACAAAGGCCCGCGTCAGGAAACACTTGTTTTCTTTCCTGACAAACCGTACCTAACCTAACCTGCACATTTAAGATGTTTCTTTTATTATACATAGCATGGTGGAGGTGCATGGTTCACAAGCGCTGGGTATACTAGAATGTCCTGTCACTGATGATGACTCGTCTATGGCTCCGAAAGAACGAATTAGGCCAAATGGTGTATCAGGAGCTGACATATTTCAGTAGGAAATAAGTGCGTCTAGGACAGGGCTGATTGGGTGGTTAATGAGGAGGCGGTTTAAAGTCAGTTTCCTACACAAGGATCATAAAGACTGTATATCACTAGTTCACCACCAGTCAAAAATATTATTTTAATCCTTAATATTAAAATTAAAGCTATCTCATTGTATATACTACGGAAGACATGCATCTCATGCAGTATACAAGGAGCAAAACTCTTTATTTTTCTCTATAAACATTGATGACTTCTAGTCCTTGTATTGTGGCAGTTCTCTTTATAACGTTTTTTTTACTAATCTTTTCCTTAATTGCTTTTGAAGTAGTATTTATATCTTACGTAAAACGAACTTTTAATAAAGAACGGAAACAGGGGAGTACGATGATAAACTACAAACCTAAGTGAGCCATATAGATGTTGGTCAAAATTTCTTCAACCTAATAGTGTGGTAAACAAGTGGTACGAGCGCAACAATGGCAGGGAAAAAGTGGACTTTATACAGAGCTTCAGATATAGGTACGACATGACTGTCTCCCATCAGTCATCATCAAGCTGGAGTCTGACAGTCTTGACGTCAGTGACAGCCAGGCTGAACTTAGGCTACAAAGTATTTCTGGCTGATGTTATAGTAGCTAGGCATAGGCTTTGCTGCAAGTCCCTCTGAGAGTTTGGCAGACATACATGTGATGATTAAGCTAAACTCAAAATATGTGGTTACTGTCTTAACCACTGTTTGATTGTCCACTTATTAGAGAAATATAGAGATTGTATAATGACCCATGTGATGTGTCAAAGTATCTTAACAAAAAAAAAAAAAAAAGATATCAGACATATTTAGCAAATATCCAAAATTTCTTTGCAACAAATAAGGCAATTGTAGATATAAATCCAGATGTTCTCCTGTTAACCTTTTGTGGGCCTAGTTCCTAGGCCTTTTGTATATTCATATGCTCCTGCACTACCCTCCGCAGGATGGATATGAGGTGCACAATTAACTAGCTGCTTCAGCGGCAAAATCCACAAAAATATATTTTTTTTCTCTCTTTCTCTCTCTCTCTCTCTCTCTCTCTCTCTCTCTCTCTCTCTCTCTCTCTCTCTCTCTCTCTCTCTCTCTCTCTCTCTCTCTCTCTCTCTCTCTCTCTCTCTCTCTCTCAAATATTTACCAGTGTTCTCACTGAGGGCTGAATCAGTAATTGGATTGTAAGTTTTATATAATAAATACAATTGGAGGAGGAGGTAGATAATCCCATCAGTGAAGTATTAAGAGTGATCAAAGGGAATAGTTGATGGGCATGACCAGGGCCAGAGGGCCAAGGTGAATCCTGGCAACCCTACCATTCATCCTGTTACACGCACCATTGAAGAGGTTGTTCTCATCGTGTTCAAGGGCTCTTGATTCGAGGAATTGGAGCTATGAAAAACATACTGAAACACTGCAGTAGGCTTACTGACCCATGCTAAGCGAGTCTTACACTCACTCATGTACCCGTCCAGCCTATATGTAAAACTTCTTAAGTTCTTGCTTCAGTGATGCTACCTGGGAGATTGTTCCATTCATTTACAACTCTATTGCCAAACCAGTACCTCCCCCTTCTAAATCTAAACTTGTCCATTGCTGTGAGTCCTGTCTTAGTAAGATTCAGCGCGTTATTTATATCCTCTTTATTCCAGTTTTCCATTTGTATCTCGTCCTTCCAAAGAATGCAGAGTCAGTGCCTTCAGCCTGTTTTCGTAGGTAATGTTTCAAATACAGGGAATCAACTTAGTCATCCTTCTCTGTATATTTTCCAGCTCATTTATGTCCATCCTGTAATATGGAGACCAGAACTGACCAACATTATCTCAGTGAGGTCTAAACAAGGATAAATAAACTTGAAGTATACCCTGAGGATTTCTGTCATTTAGGATAATCATTTATAGCAATAATTATCATGCATAATAATTATCGTTGTAATAAGTATCATTTGTAATTATCATTTATAATAGTTATCATTTATAATAACTATCATTTATTATAATAGTTATCATTAATAATAATAATTATCAATAATTATCATGTATAATAATAACTATCATACTTCTTGATATGAAACCAAGAATTCTATTAACTTTATTGCCAACCCTTATGACTGTTGTCTTGGCTTCAGACTTCTGCTCACCTCAACTCTTAAACCTCATTCACATTCACTTGACCAAGATCTACATTGCTTAGCTGATAAGTGTCTGTCACTTCTCCCACCACAACATCAAGCTATCCAGGGCCTACTGTAGCCTGCTAGTGCCAACATCAGACATGATTTGACGGCCTAATTTAGTGTCATTTTTAAAATTATGTTTCTGTTTATTCCCTCGTCAGTGTCGCTTGTGTCGATTTTAAAAAACTTAGTTTCTTGGATTATACCAAATTGCCTCAAATTTTCCAAGGTGCTGTATGACCCTTACTGTTTTAGCGTTTCCCCTTAGATATACTACTACTACTACTACTACTACTACTACTACTACTACTACTACTACTACTACTACTACTACTACTACTACTACTACTGCTGCTACTACTACTACTACTGCAACTACTACTACTACTACTACTACTACTACTACTACTACAACTACTACTACTACTACTACTACTACTACAACTACTACTACTACTACTACAACTACTACTACTACTACTACAACTACTACTACTACTACTACTACTACTACTACTGCAACTACTACTACTACTACTACTACTACTACTACTACAACTACTACTACTACTACTACTACTACTACTACTAATAATAATAATAATAATAATAATAATAATTGTTATAATCGGCATATATAGTGATATACATATCTGGGTGTTCTGTATATCCAGTATCTTTAAACACAGAGTTTATCGCCTGGTCAGAATAAGCTTACTCTGTCAACTACGTCTTGACCGTACTTGTAGAGTTAATATGCGTCAAACTTCTTATTATTGTACTCCGGCAGCGAAGCTGATGCACGTGGGAAGAAATAATTTATTTGCCCATCAAAGCGGAGATGGGGAGGCGAGAGGAATAGATTATTAACCCTGGGGGAAGTACATCCGAGTTCTTGTTTCCAGTGGGGAGTGATGTGGTCCTCTTCCCCAGGATGCCACCCACGACAGTCTCGGCTAGCATCCGTATAGCTGTTTACTACTAGGTAAACAAGGGCATCAAATCCCTTCCCACTCCTTCCCCTCCCAGGATAGAATCCTGGTCTTTTGGTTGTAAACCCACCGCGCCATCACTGAGCTACAAACAGATGGTTGAGGAGGGGCATGATGGGCGGGTGCTGCTGCGTCTACCTCTTACATCAAATGTTTTGATGTAATAATTTTACAATGATGTTTAGTAAGAGCAGTTAAAGTTAGGCTAACTTTTGGTTAGCTAGGGTTAAGCCATGTTATAATACGCTAATTTAGCAAGGGTAGGTAAGGTTAGACTCGGTTAGTGTAGGCTAGGCTACACAAAATTTAGGTTAGGCTAGGCTGCACTAATTTAGGTGAAGCTAGACTACATTAGGTTTGGTTAGGCTAGACTAGGCTACACTAAGTTAGGTTTCGTTACGTTAGGTTATACTACGTTTGATTAGTCTAGGATAGGTTACACTTCTTGAGGTTATGCAACGTTAAGTTAGGCTAGGCTAGGTTTCTTAAGTTAGCTTCGGTTAGTTCTAGCATTCAGACGCAGAATTAAAAAAAATTCATCCGCCCTCCTCCTTCCCTACTTTCACGTTCCTCTTCCCCCGCCCTCACCTCACCTTCCCCTCCCTCATTCCCCTCCCCTCTTCCCCAATAAGCATCAGACACAATGTCAGCGTTTAATTTTCTCTGCCTCCCGCTGTGGCGCTGACGTTGGAGGTGTCAGTATTAGAATGATTAACTTAGCGTCCCTTCATGACCCGCCTCCTCCTGCTGTGAGGCTCCGGGGGGTCTATTGGGGGGAGAGGGGACGTTTCGGTCCAGCCTGGAGCGAAACGTTGTCTGTTTCTTCTGCACATTGTAGCTTCTTGTGATTCGTTGTAGCCAGGGTATTGTGGGATGTGACTTGTTGCAGCCAGTGTATTGTGGATTGTGACTTGTTCCAGCCAGAGTATTGTGGGATGTGACTTGTTGCAGCCAGTGTATTGTGGGTTGTGACTTGTTGCAGCCAGTGTATTGTGGATTGTGACTTGTTCCAGCCAGAGTATTGTGGGATGTGACTTGTTGCAACCAGTGTATTGTGGGTTGTGACTTGTTGCAGCCAGTGTATTGCGGGTTGTGACTTGTTGCAGCCAGTGTATTGTGGGTTGTGAGTTGGTGCAGCCAGTGTATTGTGGGTTGTGACTTGTTGCAGCCAGAGTATTGTGGGTTGTGACTTGTTGCAGCCAGTGTATTGTGGGTTGTGACTTGTTGCAGCCAGTGTATTGCGGGTTGTGACTTGTTGCAGCCAGTGTATTGTGGGTTGTGACTTGGTGCAGCCAGTGTATTGTGGGTTGTGACTTGTTGCAGCCAGAGTATTGTGGGTTGTGACTTGTTGCAGCCAGTGTATTGTGGGTTGTGACTTGTTGCAGCCAGTGTATTGTGGGTTGCGACTTGTTGCAGCCAGTGTATTGTGGGTTGTGACTTGTTGCAGCCAGAGTATTGTGGGTTGTGACTTGTTGCAGCCAGAGTATTGTGGGTTGTGACTTGTTGCAGCCAGTATATTGTGGGTTGTGACTTGTTGCAGCCAGTGTATTGTGGGTTGTGACTTGTTGCAGCCAGAGTATTGTGGGTTGTGACTTGTTGCAGCCAGAGTATTGTGGGTTGTGACTTGTTGCAGCCAGTGTATTGTGGGTTGTGACTTGTTGCAGCCAGAGTATTGTGGGTTGTGACTTGTTGCAGCCAGTGTATTGTGGGTTGTGACTTGTTGCAGCCAGAGTATTGTGGGTTGTGACTTGTTGCAGCCAGTGTATTGTGGGTTATGACTTGTTGCAGCCAGTGTATTGTGGGTTGTGACTTGTTGCAGCCAGTGTATTGTGGGTTGTGACTTGTTGCAGCCAGTGTATTGTGGGTTGTGGCTTGTTGCAGCCAGAGTATTGTGGGTTGTGACTTGTTGCAGCCAGTGTATTGTGGGTTGTGACTTGTTGCAGCCAGTGTATTGTGGGTTGTGACTTCTTGCAGCCAGAGTATTGTGGGTTGTGACTTGTTGCAGCCAGTGTATTGTGAGCTGTGACTTGTTGCAGCTAGAGTATTGTGGGTTGTAACTTGTTGCAGCCAGTGTATTGTGGGTTGTGACTTGTTGCAGCCAGTGTATTGTGGGTTGTGACTTGTTGCAGCCAGTGTATTGTGGGTTGTGACTTGTTGCAGCTAGAGTATTGTGGGTTGTGACTTGTTGCAGCCAGTGTATTGTGGGTTGTAACTTGTTGCAGCCAGTGTATTGTGGGTTGTGACTTGTTGCAGCCAGTGTATTGTGGGTTGTGACTTGTTGCAGCCAGTGTATTGTGGGTTGTGACTTGTTGCAGCCAGTGTATTGTGGGTTGTGACTTGTTGCAGCCAGTGTATTGTGGGTTGTGACTTGTTGCAGCTAGAGTATTGTGGGTTGTGACTTGTTGCAGCTAGAGTATTGTGGGTTGTGACTTGTTGCAGCCAGTGTATTGTGGGTTGTGACTTGTTGCAGCCAGAGTATTGTGGGTTGTGACTTGTTGCAGCTAGTGTATTGTGGGTTGTGACTTGTTGCAGCTAGAGTATTGTGGGTTGTGAATTGTTGCAGCCAGTGTATTGTGGGTTGTGACTTGTTGCAGCTAGAGTATTGTGGGTTGTGAATTGTTGCAGCCAGTGTATTGTGGGTTGTGACTTGTTGCAGCCAGTGTATTGTGGGTTGTGACTTGTTGCAGCTAGAGTATTGTGGGTTGTGACTTGTTGCAGCCAGTGTATTGTGGGTTGTGACTTGTTGCAGTCAGTGTATTGTGGGTTGTGACTTGTTGCAGCCAGAGTATTGTGGGTTGTGATTTGTTGCAGCCAGAGTATTGTGGGTTGTGACTTGTTGCAGCCAGAGTATTGTGGGTTGTGACTTGTTGCAGCCAGTGTATTGTGGGTTGTGACTTGTTGCAGCCAGAGTATTGTGGGTTGTGACTTGTTGCAGCCAGTGTATTGTGGGTTGTGACTTGTTGCAGTCAGAGTATTGTGGGTTGTGACTTGTTGCAGCCTGTGTATTGTGGGTTGTGACTTGTTGCAGCCAGTGTATTGTGGGTTGTGACTTGTTGCAGCCAGAGTATTGTGGGTTGTGACTTGTTGCAGCCAGAGTATTGTGGGTTGTGACTTGTTGCAGCCAGAGTATTGTGGGTTGTGACTTGTTGCAGCCAGAGTATTGTGGGTTGTGACTTGTTGCAGCCAGAGTATTGTGGGTTGTGACTTGTTGCAGCCAGAGTATTGTGGGTTGTGTTTTATTGCAGTTACGGTATTGTGAGTTTTGGTTTTCAGTTTTCAGTTTCGTTGCCATGGAACCACACGAAGATATATACTCTGATAGTATACAATGTATATACACTGATAGTATACTTAAATCCCTATTATAGGTGTTAAAGTATTCTTGACTGGTGGTAAACAGGTTAAATGCAGCCTTAAGTGACCCCTCGTGTAGTCTGAAGACATTAACTCAATTAACCAAGCAACCCTCACCTGAGCCTGGAGAAAGTGCTGAAGTAATAGTAGTTACTAGTTATCAAAGACATTTGTCGATACACACTTGACCTTTCCTCTCTCTTTTGTGTGTAGTAGTAGTAGTAGTAGTAATAATAGTCATTATGGAACGAGGTATGAGGTATAAGGAGAGGCTAAAAGAACTGAACTTGACATTGAAGGATAGAGGAACCAGGGGAGACATGATAATATACAAAATATCTGGGGGAATTAATTGGGGGAGACAGGGACATTTTGTTTGATACGCAAATAAACAGGGAACTTGAAGACGCAACTGGAAGTTAGACACAGAGAAGCCACAGGGCTGTTAGGAAATATTTCTTCTGTCTCAGGATGGTCGAAAATTGGAAGGTTCTCTGTGAGAAAATGGTGGAGGCTGACTCCATACAGAGTTTTAAGAACAGGTACGATAAATCCCACGAGGCTGTAAGTGATTCTGGCAAGCGGAAAATTAGGAACCGGGACCAGGAGCTAAGACTTGGCCCTTTTAATCTCATATAGTTGAGTACAAATACACACACACACATACACATACACATACTCACACACACACACACACACACACACACACACACACACACACACACACACACACACACACACACACACACACACACACATACACACACACACACACATACAGTGAAGAGGCGGGGCCAGGAGCTGAGTATCGACCCCTGCAACCACAATTAGGTGAGTACAATTAGGTGAGTACAATTAGGTGAGTACAATTAGGTGAGTACACATACACACACACACACACACACACACACACACACACACACACACACACACACACACACACACACACACACACACACACACACACACACACACACCCGCAACCTCAACTAGGTGAGTACACACACACACACACAAACACAAACACATACATAAGCACATACACAAACATAAACAAACAAACACACACACACACACACACACACACACACACACACACACACACACACACACACACACACACACACACACACTATTACGCCCTCCTGGTGTTACCAGAATAAATTATCAGCCAATATGAGGCACAACGACCCTGGTAGGGACCAAACGAGGCAATTACACCAGTAGCCCCGGACGCTTATGGCTTAATCAAGTCATTATTAAGACTGACGGATATTTCGTGGCTGGGCCGGGCCAACACGCTCATATCGTCTTCAAACACTCCCCATCCTCCTTATTTACATCTCTCATTTACATTTAATTTACATTTTATTCACATTAAGTTTCTATTAAGTCGATATCTGAGGCGAATCTCCCAGCTGTTTGGTTTTTAAATCTGGAGGAACAGGTGGTCACCAAGTTGCTTGGTTTTTAAACCTCGAGGAACAGGTGGTCCCCAAGTTGCTTGGTTATTTTTAGACCTCGAGGAACAGGTGGTCCTCCATATTGCTTGGTTTTTAAACCTGGAGGAACAGGTGGTCCCCAAGTTGCTTGGTTTTTAAACCTCGAGGAACAGGTGGTCCCCAAGTTGCTTGGTTATTTTTAGACCTCGAGGAACAGGTGGTCCTCCAAGTTGCTTGGGTTTTTTTGAACGTCGAGGAAGAAGTGGTCTTTGAACCTGCTTTAAAAAAACTCGAGGAACAGGTGGCCCTGGAACCTGCTTGGTTTCTTTTTGAAACCTCAAGGTACATGTGGTTTCAGAACCTGTTTTATTGTTTTATAAACCTTGAGGAACAGGTGGTCCTTGATCCTGTAGCGATGCAGTGCTGGAGGAACAGGTGGTCCTTGATCCTGTAGCGATGCAGTGCTGGAGGAACAGGTGGTCCTTGATCCTGTAGCGATGCAGTGCTGGAGGAACAGGTGGTCTTTGATCCTGTAGCGATGCAGTGCTGGAGGAACAGGTGGTCCTTGATCCTGTGGCGGTGCAGTGCTGGAGGAACAGGTGGTCTTTGATCCTGTAGCGATGCAGTGCTGGAGGAACAGGTGGTCCTTGATCCTGTGGCGGTGCAGTGCTGGAGGAACAGGTGGTCCTTGATCCTGTGGCGGTGCAGTGCTGGAGGAACAGGTGGTCCTTGATCCTGTAGCGATGCAGTGCTGGAGGAACAGGTGGTCCTTGATCCTGTAGCGATGCAGTGCTGGAGGAACAGGTGGTCCTTGATCCTGTAGCGATGCAGTGCTGGAGGAACAGGTGGTCTTTGATCCTGTGGCGGTGCAGTGCTGGAGGAACAGGTGGTCTTTGATCCTGTGGCGGTGCAGTGCTGGAGGAACAGGTGGTCTTTGATCCTGTGGCGGTGCAGTGCTGGAGGAACAGGTGGTCTTTGATCCTGTGGCGGTGCAGTGCTGGAGGAACAGGTGGTCTTTGATCCTGTGGCGGTGCAGTGCTGGAGGAACAGGTGGTCCTTGATCCTGTGGCGGTGCAGTGCTGGAGGAACAGGTGGTCTTTGATCCTGTGGCGGTGCAGTGCTGGAGGAACAGGTGGTCTTTGATCTTGTAGCGATGCAGTGCTGGAGGAACAGGTGGTCCTTGATCCTGTAGCGATGCAGTGCTGGAGGAACAGGTGGTCTTTGATCCTGTGGCGGTGCAGTGCTGGAGGAACAGGTGGTCTTTGATCCTGTGGCGGTGCAGTGCTGGAGGAACAGGTGGTCTTTGATCCTGTGGCGGTGCAGTGCTGGAGGAACAGGTGGTCTTTGATCCTGTAGCGATGCAGTGCTGGAGGAACAGGTGGTCTTTGATCCTGTGGCGGTGCAGTGCTGGAGGAACAGGTGGTCTTTGATCCTGTGGCGGTGCAGTGCTGGAGGAACAGGTGGTCTTTGATCCTGTGGCGGTGCAGTGCTGGAGGAACAGGTGGTCTTTGATCCTGTGGCGGTGCAGTGCTGGAGGAACAGGTGGTCCTTGATCCTGTGGCGGTGCAGTGCTGGAGGAACAGGTGGTCCTTGATCCTGTGGCGATGCAGTACTGGAGGAACAGGTGGTCCTTGATCCAGTAGTGATGCAGTGCTGGAGGAACAGGTGGTCCTTGATCCAGTAGTGATGCAGTGCTGGAGGAACAGGTGGTCCTTGATCCAGTAGTGATGCACTGCTGGAGGAACAGGTGGTCCTTGATCCAGTAGTGATGCAGTGCTGGAGGAACAGGTGGTCCTTGATCCAGTAGTGATGCAGTGCTGGAGGAACAGGTGGTCCTTGATCCAGTAGTGATGCAGTGCTGGAGGAACAGGTGGTCCTTGATCCAGTAGTGATGCAGTGCTGGAAATTGCCCAGACAGTGTTCTAACCACCAGACCACTGTATCAGTACTATGAAAAAACTTAGCAAAGGACTGCCTCACTGTGACCTTGTCCTATGTGGCTTTAGCGTTTAGTTTCAATAATAATAATAATAATAATAATAATAATAATAATAATAATAATAATAATGATAATAATAATTCATCGTGACCGCAAATGTACGTTTTTACTAAAGGATTTCACATCCAGGTGACCAGCGGCGAGCTCTATCTCTTGCCAGTGTCTCGCCCCAATTATCGGCCAAGGAGGTTGCCTGACGCTGGTTATGACAGGGAAAGCTGGTCATACATGTTAATGTGTTTTTTTTTTAAAAAAGCCACGGGACGGGTGGGGTTTGAATTCGTGCTGGTGTTTTGTTCGTCAGGATTATTATTATTATTATAATCAAGGGGAAGCGCTAAACCCGGAGGATTATACAGCGCCTGGGGCGGGGGGATGTGGAAGGCATTCAGGCTTAATTCGGGGAATTAGAGCACAGATCCAATTCCCTAAATCAAGAGCCCCTCACCAGCATCAAGGAACCTTCCTTGAGGGGTGTTCGTCAGGAAACACCGCAACAGTCTCCTGACGGGGCCCTTCAACCAGACGGTAAACAGCCTGGTATCTGGTATGACCCTTACGGGTTGAGGGCTTGTTTCTGAATATAAAAATAATATCTATAATAATAAAATTATTATTATTACAAAGCACTAAAAATGTGTATAGTAAATGTACCGTGAGTGACCACTGCACAAGTAATTAAACATCCGAAAAATATAAATCTTACATAAACACACAAAGTTGATCATAAAATGACGAGGTGAATGAAGTAGAAAATGGGATCCCACCCTCCCAGGGCACACTCCAGGACACGTGGGATCCCACCCTCCCATGGCACACTCCAGGACACGTGGGATCCCACCCTCCCAGGGCACACTCCAGGACACGTGGGATCCCACCCTCCCAGGGCACACTCCAGGACACGTGGGATCCCACCCTCCCAGGGCACACTCCAGGACACGTGGGATCCCACCCTCCCAGGGCACACTCCAGGACACGTGGGATCCCACCCTCCCAGGGCACACTCCAGGACACGTGGGATCCCACCCTCCCAGGGCACACTCCAGGACACGTGGGATCCCACCCTCCCAGGGCACACTCCAGGACACGTGGGATCCCACCCTCCCAGGGCACACTCCAGGACACGTGGGATCCCACCCTCCCAGGGCACACTCCAGGACACGTGGGATCCCACCCTTCCAGGGCACACTCCAGGACACGTGGGATCCCACCCTTCCAGGGCACACTCCAGGACACGTGGGATCCCACCCTCCCAGGGCACACTCCAGGACACGTGGGATCCCACCCTCCCAGGGCACACTCCAGGACACGTGGGATCCCACCCTCCCAGGGCACACTCCAGGACACGTGGGATCCCACCCTCCCAGGGCACACTCCAGGACACGTGGGATCCCACCCTTCCAGGGCACACTCCAGGACACGTGGGATCCCACCCTCCCAGGGCACACTCCAGGACACGTGGGATCCCACCCTCCCAGGGCACACTCCAGGACACGTGGGATCCCACCCTCCCAGGGCACACTCCAGGACACGTGGGATCCCACCCTTCCAGGGCACACTCCAGGACACGTGGGATCCCACCCTTCCAGGGCACACTCCAGGACACGTGGGATCCCACCCTTCCAGGGCACACTCCAGGACACGTGGGATCCCACCCTTCCAGGGCACACTCCAGGACACGTGGGATCCCACCCTTCCAGGGCACACTCCAGGACACGTGGGATCCCACCCTTCCAGGGCACACTCCAGGACACGTGGGATCCCACCCTTCCAGGGCACACTCCAGGACACGTGGGATCCCACCCTCCCAGGGCACACTCCAGGACACGTGGGATCCCACCCTCCCAGGGCACACTCCAGGACACGTGGGATCCCACCCTCCCAGGGCACACTCCAGGACACGTGGGAACCCACCCTCCCAGGGCACACTCCAGGACACGTGGGATCCCACCCTCCCAGGGCACACTCCAGGACACGTGGGATCCCACCCTTCCAGGGCACACTCCAGGACACGTGGGATCCCACCCTCCCAGAGCACACTCCAGGACACGTGGGATCCCACCCTCCCAGGGCACACTCCAGGACACGTGGGATCCCACCCTCCCAGGGCACACTCCAGGACACGTGGGATCCCACCCTCCCAGGGCACACTCCAGGACACGTGGGATCCCACCCTCCCAGGGCACACTCCAGGACACGTGGGATCCCACCCTCCCAGGGCACACTCCAGGACACGTGGGATCCCACCCTTCCAGGGCACACTCCAGGACACGTGGGATCCCACCCTCCCAGGGTACACTCCAGGACACGTGGGATCCCACCCTCCCAGGGCACACTCCAGGACACGTGGGATCCCACCCTCCCAGGGCACACTCCAGGACACGTGGGATCCCACCCTTCCAGAACACACTCCAGGACACGTGGGATCCCACCCTTCCAGAACACACTCCAGGACACGTGGGATCCCACCCTCCCAGGGCACACTCCAGGACACGTGGGATCCCACCCTCCCAGAACACACTCCAGGACACGTGGGATCCCACCCTCCCAGGGAACACTCCAGGACACGTGGGATCCCACCCTCCCAGGGCACACTCAAGGACATGTGGGATCCCAACCTCCCTAGGCACACTCAAGGACATGTATGATCCCACCCTCCCAGGGCACACTCAAGGACACGTGGGATCCCACCCTCCCAGGGCACACTCAAGGACACGTGGGATCCCACCCTCCCAGGGTACACACAGGACATGTGGGATCCCACCCTCCCAGGGCACACTCAAGGACACGTGGGATCCCACCCTCCCAGGGCACACTCAAGGACACGTGGGATCCCACCCTCCCAGGGTACACACAGGACATGTGGGATCCCACCCTCCCAGGGCACACTCAAGGACACGTGGGATCCCACCCTCCCAGGGCACACTCAAGGACACGTGGGATCCCACCCTCCCAGGGTACACACAGGACATGTGGGATCCCACCCTCCCAGGGCACACTCAAGGACACGTGGGATCCCACCCTCCCAGGGCACACTCAAGGACATGTGGGATCCCACCCTCCCAGGGCACACTCAAGGACATGTGGGATCCCACCCTCCCAGGGGTATAGCCCCCTGAGGGTGGGTATAGCCCCCCTGAGGGTAGGTATAGCCCCCTGAGGGTGGGTATAGCCCCCTGAGGGTGGGTATAGCCCCCTGAGGGTGGGTATTGCCCCTGAGGGTGGGTATAGCCCCCTGAGGGTGGGTATAGCCCCCCTGAGGGTGGGTATATCCCCCTGAGGGTGGGTATATCCCCCTGAGGGTGGGTATATCCCCCTGAGGGTGGGTATATCCCCCTGAGGGTGGGTATATCCCCCTGAGGGTGGGTATATCCCCTTGAGGGTGGGTATATCCCCCTGAGGGTGGGTATAGCCCCCTGCGGGTGGGTATATCCCCCTGAGGGTGGGTATATCCCCCTGAGGGTGGGTATATCCCCCTGAGGGTGGGTATAGCCCCCTGAGGGTGGGTATATCCCCCTGAGGGTGGGTATATCCCCCTGAGGGTGGGTATATCCCCCTGAGGGTGGGTATAGCCCCCTGAGGGTGGGTATATCCCCCTGAGGGTGGGTATATCCCCCTGAGGGTGGGTATATCCCCCTGAGGGTGGGTATAGCCCCCTGAGGGTGGGTATAGCCCCCTGAGAGTGGGTATATCCCCCTGAGGGTGGGTATAGCCCCCTGAGGGTGGGTATATCCCCCTGAGGGTGGGTATATCCCCCTGAAGGTGGGTATATCCCCCCTGAGGGTGGGTATAGCCCCCTGAGGGTGGGTATATCCCCCTGAGGGTGGGTATATCCCCCTGAGGGTGGGTATAGCCCCCTGAGGGTGGGTATAGCCCCCTGAGGGTGGGTATAGCCCCCTGAGGGTGGGTATATCCCCCTCAGGGTGGGTATAGCTCCCTGAGGGTGGGTATATCCCCCTGAGGGTGGGTATAGCCCCTGAGGGTGGGTATAGCCCCCTGAGGGTGGGTATAGCCCCCTGAGGGTGGGTATAGCCCCCTGAGGGTGGGTATAGCCCCCTGAGGGTGGGTATAGCCCCCTGAGGGTGGGTATAGCTCCCTGAGGGTGGGTATATCCCCCTGAGGGTGGGTATAGCCCCCTGAGGGTGGGTATAGCCCCCTGAGGGTGGGTATAGCCCCCTGAGGGTGGGTATAGCCCCCTGAGGGTGGGTATATCCCCCTGAGGGTGGGTATATCCCCCTGAGGGTGGGTATAGCCCCCTGAGGGTAGGTATAGCCCCCTGAGGGTGGGTATAGCCCCCTGAGGGTGGGTATATCCCCCTGAGGGTGGGTATATCCTCCTGAGGGTGGGTATAGCAACCTGAGGGTGGGTATATCCCCCTGAGGGTGCGTATATCCCCCTGCGGGTGGGTACAGCCCCCTGAGGGTGGGTATAGCCCCCTGAGGGTGGGTATAGCCCCCTGATGGTGGGTATAGCCCCCTCAGTGTGGGTATAGCCCCCTGAGGGTGGGTATATCCCCCTGAGGGTGGGTATAGCCCCCTGAGCGTGGATATAGCCCCCTGAGGGTGGGTATAGCCCCCTGAGGGTGGGTATATCCCCCTGAGGGTGGGTATAGCCCCCTGAGGGTGGGTATAGCCCCCTGAGGGTGGGTATATCCCCCTGAGGGTGGGTATAGCCCCCTGAGGGTGGGTATAGCCCCCTGAGGGTGGGTATAGCCCCCTGAGGGTGGGTATAGCCCCCTGAGGGTGGGTGTAGCCCCCTGAGGGTGGGTATATCCCCCTGAGGGTGGGTATAGCCCCCTGAGGGGGGTATAGCCCCCTGAGGGTGGGTATATCCCCCTGAGGGTGGGTATATCCCCCTGAGGGTGGGTATAGCCCCCTGAGGGTGGGTATAGCCCCCTGAGGGTGGGTATAACCCCCTGAGGGTGGGTATATCCCCCTGAGGGTGGGTATAGCCCCCTGAGGGTGGGTATAGCCCCCTGAGGGTGGGTATATCCCCCTGAGGGTGGGTATATCCCCCTGAGGGTGGGTATATCCCCCTGAGGGTGGGTATATCCCCCTGAGGGTGGGTATATCCCCCTGAGGGTGGGTATATCCCCCTGAGGGTGGGTATATCCCCCTGAGGGTGGGTATATCCCCCTGAGGTTGGGTATAGCCCCCTGATTGTGGGTATATCCCCCTGAGGGTTGGTATAGCCCCCTGAGGGTGGGTATATCCCCCTGAGGGTGGGTATATCCCCCTGAGGGTGGGTATATCCCCCTGAGGGTGGGTATAGCCCCCTGAGGGTGGGTATATCCCCCTGAGGGTGGGTATAGCCCCCTGAGGGTGGGTATATCCCCCTGAGGGTGGGTATATCCCCCTGAGGGTGGGTATATCCCCCTGAGGGTGGGTATATCCCTCTGAGGGTGGGTATATCCCCCTGAGGGTGGGTATATCCCCCTGAGGGTGGGTATATCCCCCTGAGGGTGGGTATATCCCCCTTAGGGTGGGTATAGCCCCCTGAGGGTGGGTATATCCCCCTTAGGGTGGGTATAGCCCCCTGAGGGTGGGTATATCCCCCTTTGGGTGGGTATAGCCCCCTGAGGGTGGGTATATCCCCCTTAGGGTGGGTATAGCCCCCTGAGGGTGGGTATATCCCCCTTAGGGTGGGTATAGCCCCCTGAGGGTGGGTATATCCCCCTTAGGGTGGGTATAGCCCCCTGAGGGTGGGTATATCCCCCTTAGGGTGGGTATAGCCCCCTGAGGGTGGGTATATCCCCCTTAGGGTGGGTATAGCCCCCTGAGGGTGGGTATAGCCCCCTCAGGGTAGACATAACACAACATATGAACAGTATTACACATAAATCTTTATTAAAGTTGTTGAATAACATCCAGGAAGTTTAACAGAGATTCCCTCGGAAAGTTATCCAGGACACACGTTAGGCTAGTCACTGAGTACGTGGCCCCAGCATGGAGCCCACACCTGCTCAAGCACCTCCACAAACTGGGAAAGGTCAAATGGTTTGCAACCAAACTAGTACCAGAACTGAGAATAACTAAACCTGACAACCTCAGAGGAGAAAAGAACAAAAGGAGACTTGATTACTACGTACAAAATCTTAAGACGAATTAATAAGGACAGATTGAGTTAAGAGGACCAGGATCAAGGGGACATAGTGGAAACTGAAGACAAATGAACCATAGGAATGTATGGAAGTATTTGTTGAGTCTCAGGTTGGTTGTCAAGTAGACTGACTGGTATAAGGCAGTTTACCTGGAGAGAGTTCCGGGGGTCAACGCCCCCGCGGCCCGGTCTGTGACCAGTAGTGGTGGTGGTAGACTCAATTCACAGCTTCAAGAGTAGGTATGATGAGGCCCAAGAGGCCAGAAGTTAGTGATGCACATAATGGTGGTGTAGGAGGTGGGACCAGGAGCTAAGTCTCTACCCCCTGGATTACCTTGGTTCTGTTGGCCCCAACAAGGTGTCTTAAAACATTTAATTAATTAGCATTTGATCTTTCTTTCCCTTCACCCTCCCTTCCTCCCTTCACCCTCCCTTCCTCCCTTCACCCTCCCTTCCTCCCTTCACCCTCCCTTCCTCCCTTCACCCTCCCTTCCTCCCTTCACCCTCTCTTCACCCTCCCTTCCTCCCTTCACCCTCCCTTCCTCCCTTCACCCTCCCTTCCTCCCTTCCCCCTCCCTTCGTCGCTTCACCCTCCCTTCCTCCCTTCGTCCCTTCACCCTCCCTTCCTCCCTTCACCCTCCCTTCCTCCCTTCGTCCATCCACCCTCCCTTCACTCTCCCTTCCTCCCTTCACCCTCCCTTCCTCCCTTCACCCTCCCTTCCTCCCTTCGTCCCTTCACCCTCCCTTCACCCTCCCTTCCTCCCTTCGTCCCTTCACCCTCCCTTCCTCCCTTCACTCTCCCTTCCTCCCTTCACCCTCCCTTCCTTCACCCTCCCTTCCTCCCTTCACCCTCCCTTCCTCCCTTCACCCTCCCTTCGTCCCTTCACCCTCCCTTCCTCCCTTCACCCTCCCTTCCTCCCTTCACCCTCCCTTCCTCCCTTCACCCTCCCTTCCTCCCTTCACCCTCCCTTCCTCCCTTCACCCTCTCTTCACCCTCCCTTCCTCCCTTCACCCTCCCTTCCTCCCTTCACCCTCCCTTCCTCCCTTCACCCTCCCTTCCTCCCTTCACCCTCCCTTCCTCCCTTCGTCCCTTCACCCTCCCTCCCTTCGTCCCTTCACCCTCCCTTCCTCCCTTCGTCCCTTCACCCTCCCTTCCTCCCTTCACCCTCCCTCCCTTCACCCTCCCTTCCTCCCTTCGTCCCTTCACCCTCCCTTCCTCCCTTCACCCTCCCTTCACCCTCCCTTCCTCCCTTCGTCCCTTCACCCTCCCTTCCACCCATCACACTCCCTTCCTCCCTTCACCCTCCCTTCCTCCCTTCAACCTCCCTCCCTTCACCCTCCCTTCCTCTCTTCCTCCCTTCCTCCCTTCGTCCCTTTACCCTCCCTTCCTCCCTTCACCCTCCCTTCCTCCCTTCACCCTCCCTTCCTCCCTTCGTCCCTTCACCCTCCCTTCCTCCCTTCACCCTCCCTTCCTCCCTTCACCCTCCCTTCCCCCCTTCACCCTCCCTTCCTCCCTTCACCCTCCCTTCCTCCCTTCGTCCCTTCACCCTCCCTTCCTCCCTTCACCCTCCCTTCCTCCCTTCGTCCCTTCACCCTCCCTTCCTCCCTTCACTCTTCCTTCCTCCCTTCACCCTCCCTTCCTTCCTTCACCCTCCCTTCCTCCCTTCACCCTCCCTTCACCCTCCCTCCCTTCACCCTCCCTCTCTTCACCCTCCCTTCCTCCCTTCCTCCCTTCACCGTCCCTTCCTCCCTTCACCCTCCCTTCCTGCCGTCACCCTCCCTTCGTCCCTTCACCCTCCCTTCGTCCCTTCACCCTCCCTTCCTCCCTTCACTCTCCCTTCACCCTCCCTTCCTCCCTTCACCCTCCCTTCCTCCCTTCACCCTCCCTTCGTTCCTTCACCCTCCCTTCCTCCCTTCACTCTCCCTTCACCCTCCCTTCCTCCCTTCACCCTCCCTTCCTCCCTTCACCCTCCCTTCCTCCCTTCACCCTCCCTTCACACTCCCTTCCTCCCTTCACCCTCCCTTCACCCTCCCTTCCTCCCTTCCTCCCTTCACCCTCCTTTCACTCTCCCTTCCTCCCTTCACCCTCCCTTCACCCTCCCTTCCTCCCTTCACCCTCCCTTCCTCCCTTCGTCCCTTCACCCTCCCTCCCTTCGTCCCTTCACCCTCCCTTCGTCCCTTCACCCTCCCTTCCTCCCTTCACCCTCCCTTCGTCCCTTCACCCTCCCTTCACCCTCCCTTCCTCCCTTCGTCCCTTCACCCTCCCTTCCTCCCTTCATCCTCTCTTCCTCCCTTCGTCCATCCACCCTCCCTTCACTCTCCCTTCCTCCCTTCACCCTCCCTTCCTCCCTTCACTCTCCCTTCCTCCCTTCACCCTCCCTTCCTCCCTTCACCCTCCCTTCGTCCCTTCACCCTCCCTTCCTCCCTTCACCCTCCCTTCCTCCCTTCACTCTCCCTTACTCCCTTAACCCTCCCTTCCTCCCTTCACCCTCCCTTCCTCCCTTCACCCTCCCTTCGTCCCTTCACCCTCCCTTCCTCCCTTCACCCTCCCTTCCTCCCTTCACCCTCCCTTCCTCCCTTCACCCTCTCTTCACCCTCCCTTCCTCCCTTCACCCTCCCTTCCTCCCTTCACCCTCCCTTCCTCCCTTCACCCTCCCTTCCTCCCTTCACCCTCCCTTCCTCCCTTCGTCCCTACACCCTCCCTCCCTTCGTCCTTTCACCCTCCCTTCCTCCCTTCGTCCCTTCACCCTCCCTTCCTCCCTTCACCCTCCCTTCCTCCCTTCGTCCCTTAACCCTCCCTTCGTCCCTTCACTCTCCCTTCCTCCCTTCACCCTCCCTTCCTCCCTTCACCCTCCCTCCCTTCCTCCCTTCACCCTCCCTTCCTCCCTTCACCCTCCCTTCCTCCCTTCGTCCCTTTACCCTCCCTTCCTCCCTTCACCCTCCCTTCCTCCCTTCACCCTCCCTTCCTCCCTTCGTCCCTTCACCCTCCCTTCACCCTCCCTTCCTCCCTTCACCCTCCCTTCCTCCCTTCACTCTCCCTTCCTTCACCCTCCCTTCCTCCCTTCACCCTCCCTTCCTCCCTTCACCCTCCCTTCCCCCCGGCTCCCTCCCTTCCTCCCTTCACCCTCCCTTCCTCCCTTCGTCCCTTCACCCTCCCTTCCTCCCTTCACCCTCCCTTCCTCCCTTCGTCCCTTCACCCTCCCTTCACTCTTCCTTCCTCCCTTCACCCTCCCATCCTTCCTTCACCCTCCCTTCCTCCCTTCACCCTCCCTTCCTCCCTTCACCCTCCCTCCCTTCATCCTCCTTCTCTTCACCCTCCCTTCCTCCCTTCACCGTGCCTTCCTCCCTTCACCCTCCCTTCCTCCCTTCACCCTCCCTTCCTCCCTTCACCCTCCCTTCGTCCCTTCACCCTCCCTTCCTCCCTTCACTCTCCCTTCACCCTCCCTTCCTCCCTTCACCCTCCCTTCCTCCCTTCACCCTCCCTTCGTTCCTTCACCCTCCCTTCCTCCCTTCACTCTCCCTTCACCCTCCCTTCCTCCCTTCACCCTCCCTTCCTCCCTTCACCCTCCCTTCCTCCCTTCACCCTCCCTTCCTCCCTTCACCCTCCCTTCCTCCCTTCCTCCCTTCACCCTCCTTTCACTCTCCCTTCCTCCCTTCACCCTCCCTTCACCCTCACTTCCTCCCTTCACCCTCCCTTCCTCCCTTCACCCTCCCTTCCTCCCTTCACCCTCCCTTCTCCCTTCACCCTCCCTTCCTCCCGTCACCCTCCCTTCTCCCTTCACCCTCCCTTTCTCCCTTCACCCTCCCTTCCTCCCTTCACCCTCCCTTCTCCCTTCACTCTCCCTTCACCCTCCCTTCCTCCCTTCACCCTCCCTTCTCCCTTCACTCTCCCTTCACCCTCCCTTCCTCCCTTCACCCTCCCTTCCTCCCTTCACCCTTCCTGCCTCCCTTCCTCCCTTCACCCTCCCTTCCTCCCTTCACCCTCCCTTCACTCTCCCTACCTCCCTACCTCCACCCTGCTCCCTCCACTCCTTACTCCCTTCACCTTGACAGTAAATACAGCCACAATACCACATTGTGATATCAGATACAGGCTGATACTGGTACAGGCTGATACTGGTACAGCCTGATACTGGTACAGCCTGATACAGATGCAGGCTGTTGCTGGTACAGGCTGATACTGGTACAGCCTGATACTGGTACAGCCTGATACAGATACAGGCTGTTGCTGGTACAGGCTGATACTGGTACAGCCTGATACTGGTACAGCCTGATACAGATGCAGGCTGTTGCTGGTACAGGCTGATACTGGTACAGCCTGATACTGGTACAGCCTGATACAGATACAGCCTGATACTGATACAGCCTGATACTGATACAGCCTGATACTGATACAGCCTGATACTGATACAGCCTGATACTGATACAGCCTGATACTGATACAGCCTGATACAGATACAGCCTGATACTGATACAGGCTGATACAGATACAGCCTGATACTGATACAGCCTGGTACTGATGCAGCCTGATACTGATGCAGGCTGTTGCTGGTACAGACTGTTGCTGGTACAGGCTGATACTGGTACAGCCTGATACTGTTACAGCCTGATACAGATACAGCCTGATACTGATACAGCCTGATACTGATACAGCCTGATTCTGATACAGCCTGATACTGATGCAGGCTGTTGCTGGTGCAGGCTGTTGCTGGTACAGGCTGATACTGGTACAGGCTGATACTGGTACAGCCTGATACTGATACAGGCTGATACAGATACAGGCTGATACAGATACAGGCTGTTGCTTGTACAGGCTGATACTGGTACAGGTTGATAAAGATACAGGCTGATACAGATACAGGCTGTTGTTTGTACAGGCTGATGCTGGTACAGCCTGATACAGATGCAGGCTGATACAAATACAGGCTGTTGCTGGTACAGGCTGATACTGGTACAGGCTGATACTGGTACAGCCTGATACAGATACAGGCTGATACAGATACAGGCTGTTGCTGGTACAGGCTGATACTGGTACAGCCTGATACAGACACAGGCTGTTGCTTGTACAGGCTGATACTGGTACAGCCTGATACAGACACAGGCTGTTGCTTGTACAGGCTGATACTGGTACAGGCTGATACAGATACAGGCTGTTGGTTGTACAGGCTGATGCTGGTACAGCCTGATACAGACACAGGCTGTTGCTTGTACAGGCTGATACTGGTACAGGCTGATACAGATACAGGCTGTTGTTTGTACAGGCTGATGCTGGTACAGGCTGATACTGGTACAGGCTGATACTGGTACAGGCTGATACAGATACAGGCTGATGCTGGAACAGGCTGATACAGATACAGGCTGATGCTGGTACAGGCTGATACAGATACAGGCTGATACTGGTACAGGCTGATACAGATACAGGCTGATACAGATACAGGCTGATACTGGTACAGGCTGATACAGATACAGGCTGAAACAGATACAGGCTGATACAGATACAGGCTGATACTGGTACAGGCTGATACAGATACAGGCTGATACAGATACAGGCTGAGCAACAAGCTTGATGCCTGGATTATTCAGTAGATATTTTGTTGATTAATGAGTGTCAGCTTTTGTGTGTTTAATACCAAATATATTTTTCATTGGCAAGATTCTAACTCCAGTGATTAATGTTGTTGTTGGTTGTGTTGCAGTGTTGCTTGTGTGTTGCAGTGTTGTTGGGTGTGTTGCAGTGTTGCTTGTGTGTTGCAGTGTTGGGTGTGTTGCAGTGTTGCTTGTGTGTTGCAGTGTTGTTGGGTGTGTTGCAGTGTTGCTTGTGTGTTGCAGTGTTGCTTGGTGTGTTGCAGTGTTGCTTGTGTGTTGCAGTGTTGTTGGTTGTGTTGCAGTGTTGCTTGTGTGTTGCAGTGTTGTTGGGTGTTTTGCAGTGTTGTTTGTGTGTTGCAGTGTTGTTGGGTGTGTTGCAGTGTTGCTTGTGTGTTGCAGTGTTGTCGGGTGTGTTGCAGTGTTGCTTGTGTGTTGCAGTGTTGTCGGGTGTGTTGCAGTGTTGCTTGTGTGTTGCAGTGTTGTCGGGGTGTGTTGCAGTGTTGTCGGGTGTGTTGCAGTGTTGCTTATGTGTTGCAGTGTTGCTTGTGTGTTGCACTGTTGCTTGTGTGTTGCAGTGTTGCTTGGTGTGTTGCAGTGTTGCTTGTGTGTTGCAGTGTTGCTTGGTGTGTTGCAGTGTTGCTTGTGTGTTGCAGTGTTGCTTGGTGTGTTGCAGTGTTGCTTGTGTGTTGCAGTGTTGTCGGGTGTGTTGCAGTGTTGCTTGTGTGTTGCAGTGTTGTTGGGTGTGTTGCAGTGTTGCTTGTGTGTTGCAGTGTTGCTTGTGTGTTGCAGTGTTGCTTGGTGTGTTGCAGTGTTGCTTGTGTGTTGCAGTGTTGCTTGGTGTGTTGCAGTGTTGCTTGTGTGTTGCAGTGTTGCTTGGTGTGTTGCAGTGTTGCTTGTGTGTTGCAGTGTTGTCGGGTGTGTTGCAGTGTTGTCGGGTGTGTTGCAGTGTTGCTTGTGTGTTGCAGTGTTGTTGGGTGTGTTGCAGTGTTGCTTGTGTGTTGCAGTGTTGTCGGGTGTGTTGCAGTGTTGCTTGTGTGTTCCAGTGTTGTCGGGTGTGTTGCAGTGTTGCTTGTGTGTTGCAGTGTTGTTTGGTGTGTTGCAGTGTTGCTTGTGTGTTGCAGTGTTGTCGGGTGTGTTGCAGTGTTGCTTGTGTGTTGCAGTGTTGGGTGTGTTGCAGTGTTGCTTGTGTGTTGCAGTGTTGTCGGGTGTGTTGCAGTGTTGCTTGTGTGTTGCAGTGTTGTTGGGTGTGTTGCAGTGTTGCTTGTGTGTTGCAGTGTTGTCGGGTGTGTTGCAGTGTTGCTTGTGTGTTGCAGTGTTGTTGGGTGTGTTGCAGTGTTGCTTGTGTGTTGCAGTGTTGTCGGGTGTGTTGCAGTGTTGCTTGTGTGTTGCAGTGTTGTTGGGTGTGTTGCAGTGTTGCTTGTGTGTTGCAGTGTTGTCGGGTGTGTTGCAGTGTTGATTGTGTGTTGCAGTGTTGTCGGGTGTGTTGCAGTGTTGCTTGTGTGTTGCAGTGTTGTCGGGTGTGTTGCAGTGTTGCTTGTGTGTTGCAGTGTTGTCGGGTGTGTTGCAGTGTTGCTTGTGTGTTGCAGTGTTGTCGGGTGTGTTGCAGTGTTGCTTGTGTGTTGCAGTGTTGTCGGGTGTGTTGCAGTGTTGCTGGTTGTGTTGCAGTGTTGCTTGGTGTGTTGCAGTGTTGCTGGTTGTGTTGCAGAGTTGTTGGGTGTGTTGCAGTGTTGTCGGGTGTGTTGCAGTGTTGCTTGTGTGTTGCAGTGTTGCTGGTTGTGTTGCAGTGTTGTCGGGTGTGTTGCAGTGTTGTCGGGTGTGATGCAGAGTTGCTTGTGTGTTGCAGTGTTGTCGGGTGTGTTGCAGTGTTGTCGGGTGTGTTGCAGTGTTGCTTGGTGTGTTGCAGTGTTGTCGGGTGTGTTGCAGTGTTGCTTGGTGTGTTGCAGTGTTGCTGGTTGTGTTGCTGCGTGTGTTGCAATGTTGCTGGGTGTGTTGCGCTGTTTATGGGTGTGTTGCAGTGTTGCTGGGTAAGTTGCAGTGTTGCAGGGTCCTTGATCGGGTGTTACTGGGTGTGTTGCAATGTTTCTGGGTGTGTTGCAGTGTTGCTGGATTTGTTGCAATGTTTCTGGGTGTGTTGCAGTGTTATTGGTTATGTTGCAGTGTTGCTGGGTGTGTTGCAG
>NC_091329.1:5715001-5792501 GCF_038502225.1 Cherax quadricarinatus
TACCACCATCACCACTACCACCACCATCACCACCACTACCACCATCACCACTACCACCACCACCACCACTACAACCACCAGTATGGTCGTTCCTTTCTCTATTAGCGAGCGACAGATTGTCCGTCTGTGTGTCATTATTAGCTCTATGCAAATTATCCTCAGCAGACACATTAACTCTACCGAGGGTGAGATAGCTCTCCCTCCCTCCCCGTCTCTCTCTCTCTCTCTCTCTCTCTCTCTCTCTCTCTCTCTCTCTCTCTCTCTCTCTCTCTCTCTCTCTCTCTCTCTCTCTCTCTCTCTCTCTCTCTCTCGGTACTATGACCACTGCTTCAATTAATGGCCTTGTAGAGGTCATCATCCCATGGTTGATGACCTATCACCCATGGGTTGACAGGTCATCAACCTATGGTTAAGAAGTGAAAAATGGAGCAGAAAACACTAAGACTCTCGTAGCTTACCCATACACGTTTAGCACTTGTTTTTTAAAACAATAATAATAATACTAATATAAAATAATAATAATAATAATAATAATAATAATAATAATAATAATAATAATAATAATAATAATAATAATATTAAAATGGTATAAAATACCGACAGGTTGTTAGGTAAGACACATATGCAACAGTTAGGTATCTTTATTTCGAAACGTTTCGCCTACACAGTAGGCTTCTTCAGTCGAGTACAGAAAAGTTGATAGAAGCAGAAGATACTTGAAGACGATGTAATCAGTCCATCACCCTTAAAGTTTTGAGGTGGTCAGTCCCTCAGTCTGGAGAAGAGCATTGTTCCATAGTATCAACTTTTCTGTACTCGACTGAAGAAGCCTACTGTGTAGGCGAAACGTTTCGAAATAAAGATACCTAACTGTTGCATATGTGTCTTACCTAATAATAATAATAATAATAATAATAATAATAATAATAATAATAATAATAATAATAATAATAATAATAATACCACTACTACTACTAATAATAATAATAATAATTATAATAATAATAGTAATAATTATAATAATGGAAATATAAACACATATGCAGTATAATGTGATCCTTTATTGACAACGTTTCACCCACACAGTGGGCTTTTTCAAGTCACACACAGATCTACCTGGGGTGGAAGGTACGGGAGTATTTATAGTCATGTTCAGAATGTTGAGGTCAGGTGGAGAATGCTGCATCTGATGGGGTTATAGAGTCTTGGGTAGCTTGGCAGGGGTATTGGACAAGTTGTGAGTAGACCTTCTGCAGTGTTCTATGTTCTTATGTGGGATAGCGATGAAGAAGTTTCTTGGCGAGTGGTTCAGCTATGTTATAGTAGCCGTTGTTCTGGTTGAAATTGTTGGTTATAGAGATAAGCGATGATTCCAGGATTCTTCGGTATTGAGTGTTGTCTTCTGTGGCGATAAGTTTTGAGTTTCCAATACCCCTGCCAAGCTACAACTCCACCCGGTAGATCATCAGATGCAGCATTCTCCACCTGACCTCAACATTCTGAACATGACTATAAATACCCTCGTACCTTCCACCCCAGGTAGATCTGTGTGTGACTTGAAAAAGCCCACTGTGTGGGTGAAACGTTGTCAATAAAGGATCACATTATACTGCATATGTGTTTATATTTCCACTGTGTCGGTATTTGATACCATTTATTTCCAATTATAATAATACCACTACTACTACTACTACTAATAATAATAATAATTATAATAATAATAACATAGATGTGTTGTATGAATATTATCCAGAAGAATTTGTAGTTTGGAGAAGAGGAAGTGTGGAGTTGTCGACAGTATTATTCAGAGAGCTGAGGTGAGAGAGGTTGTGAGGTGGTTTGGACATTTAGAAAGGATAGAGAAAGGCAGGATAACTAGGATTGTGTGTAAATCTAGGGTGGAGGGAAGGAGGGTTAGGGGTCATACTAGCGGTGAAGCGCTAGACCCGTATGGGTCAGAGCCCGGGAAATGAGAAATCGTGAGTTCTGATCCAAGGAAGGGGGGTGGGGTAGATAACTCCAATTCCTTGGATCAAGCTCCTCTCGGCAGCCAGGGGTCACACCACAGTCTTGCCCGTAATAAACCTGATTGAATTAATCTTGCTAGGCTGACATGGTCCAGTAATTAGCACACTGACCTGCCAGTGTTAGGACTCACTGTCATCAGTTCAAACCCCAACTGTTCCCTGATTACTTATCAGTTGACAGGCGCAACTCTCTACCGCTTCTAATAGGAAAGATTGGGAAACCTGTATGTAGGTTGGTATATCCTAGTAGTTGAGGGTAATCCATCTGTCTGTTTATTGTCATTATCTCTTGTACTGGACCTGCGTCACACAAAACATCTTCCATGCATGTTATCTTAGTTACATAGATGTATGTTAGTATTTGCCAGGGTGAGTGTACCTTCCTGGTATGGGATGGCTAACATGGTGCTGAGGTGATCTGATCTTTCAGAGAGAGGGTGGCTGGCTGGAAGGAAGTGACCTTGCTTGTAGGAACACTGTTGACTGTCTCACAGCACCACAGACTGTCAGTGCCCCTGACACTATTAACTGTCTCATAGCCCCACAGACTGTCAGTGCCTCTGACACTGCTCACTGTCTCACAGCACCACAGACTGTCAGTGCCTCTGACACTGTTCACTGTCTCATAGCACCACAGACTGTCAGTGCCTCTGACACCGTTCACTGTCTCATAGCACCACAGACTGTCAGTGCCTCTGACACTGTTGACTGTCTCACATAATTATGTTTTCTGTATGAGTATACTACAGGTGTATACCGAGTGTGTTCTCCAAAAACTCTCTTCACCAAGAGACTGAACCTCCGCATTAACTCTGTACACAGTTGTACATAGCAGTGTACCTGTGTCCTGGTGGCGGCTGTGTTAGTCTTGTCTTCGCTCTCTCTGTTTTAGTCCACATTTTTTGGTTGTCTTTTGTCAGAGGTGTAAAGTGGCTCATAGCCCGGCCCTCTTACACTGCTTGTGGCTGTGATACCCATCTGTGGCACCATCACACGGCACTCACGACTTATATATGACACCATCACATGTCCCAGACACCATCACGTATCCCAGACATCATAACTGACACTATCACGTGTCCCAGACATCATAACTGACACTATCACGTGTCCCAGACACCATCACGTGTCCCAGACATCATAACTGACAACAACACGTGGTTCAAACATCATAACTGACACCATCACGTGGTCCAAACATCATAACTGACACCATCACGTGGTCCAGACATCATAACTGCCACCATCACGTGGTCCAAACATCATAACTGACACCATCACGTGGTCCAAACATCATAACTGACACCATCACGTGGGCTAAACATCATAACTGCCACCATCACGTGGTCTAAACATCATAACTGCCACCATCACGTGGTCCAAACATCATAACTGACACCATCACGTGGTCCAAACATCATAACTGACACCATCACGTGGTCCAAACATCATAACTGCCACCATCACGTGGTCTAAACATCATAACTGCCACCATCACGTGGTCCAAACATCATAACTGACACCATCACGTGGTCCAAACATCATAACTGACACCATCACGTGGTCTAAACATCATAACTGCCACCATCACGTGGTCTAAACATCATAACTGCCACCATCACGTGGTCCAAACATCATAACTGACACCATCACGTGGTCCAGACATCATAACTGACACCATCACGTGGTTCAAACATCATAACTGACACCATCACGTGGTCCAAACATCATAACTACCACCATCACGTGGTCCAAACATCGTAACTGACAACATCACGTGGTCCAAACATCATAACTGACACCATCACGTGGTTCAAACATCATAACTGACACCATCACGTGGTTCAAACATCATAACTGACACCATCACGTGGTCCAGACATTATAACTGCCACCATCACGTGGTCCAGACATCATAACTGACACCATCACTTACACCATCACTGACACCGTCAGATAACACATAATGCAGCATAAAACAGTAACCATCAACAGTAAACAGAGAGATGCGGCCGTCATCTCCTCATTTTTCACTTCCCTGTTTTTTTTGTGTCATCGTCGGAAGCTAAATGTTGTGTCATGATAATAGACCATATGCCCACACTGTGTATTCTTTTGTGGTACCTTCCCTTCCCTTCCCTCTCTCCCTCCTTCCCTCCCCACATCATCACTGTCTCTCCCTCCTTCCCTCCCCACATCAACACTGTCTCTCCCTCCTTCCCTCCCTCTTTCCTTACGTTCTCTCTACCTTCCTACATACTCTCATCCCGTCTCACTTCTCTGTTCTTCTCTTCCTCTTCTTTCCTACCTTCCTCTTCTCTCCATCTACTTGCCTCTTTTTCTCCCGCCCCTCTCTCCCTTTAATCCCTCTCATCTCCCTCTGTTCCTTACTATTCCTCCTCATCTCCCTCGCTTCCCTCTCTTCTCTTTATCTTTTTTCCCTCCCATCTAACTTCCTCTCCCTGTCTCCCTCCCCGGTATCCTCCCCACTACCCACCCTCCCTCCCTCCCCCCTTCCCTCCCCAGGATGCTCCCCACACCTCCCCTCCCCCCCACCAACCACTCTCCTCAAACTTACACAGCAGACACAGGGTACATTACGTCTCTTAAGGGCCATCTTCTCGCGGTCCCAAGGCAGAAATTTCACCCCTATAGCGTGCTTAGCCGAGTGGGGGATGGCTCCTTCCTGGCCCCTCTGACAATGGACTCTGGCTCTTACGAGGTCCGGACGTAAGGTTGACCGGCTCCTCCCTCTCAGCCAATTTGAGACTTAATCCCAAATGAATGAATGTGTTAGATCTGAATTAAAACACGATGGCTACAATAAAGTGTGATATCCATGGGGGGGGGGGGTGATTTATCAGCGGAAAGACTGGTTGAGGGCACCTTCCCCCATTTCTTCCCCCATCTCTTCCCCCATTTCTTCCCCCATCTCTTCCCTCATCTCTTCCCTTATCTCTTCCCCCATCTCTTCCCCCATTTCTTTCCCCATCTCTTCCCTCATCTCTTCCCTCATCTCTTCCCCCATCTCTTCCCCCATCTCTTCCCCCATTTCCTCCCCCATCTCTTCTCTCATCTCTTCCCTCATCTCTTCCCTCATCTCTTCCCCCATCTCTTCCCCCATCTCTTCCCTCATCTCTTCCCTCATCTCTTCCGCCAGCTCGTCCCCCATCTCTTCCCCCATCTCTTCCCTCATCTCTTCCCTCATCTCTTCCCCTATCTCTTCCCCCATCTCTTCCCCCATCTCTTCCCTCATCTCTTCCCTCATCTCTTCCCTCATCTCTTCCCTCATCTCTTCCCTCATCTCTTGCCTCATCTCTTCCCCATCTCTTCCCCATCTTTTCCCCCATCTCTTCCCTCATCTCTTCCCTCATCTCTTCCCCATCTCTTCCCCATCTTTTCCCCCATCTCTTCGTTCCTTCTTTCTCCTTATCGTCCGCTCGTTTCCTTCTAATGGTGGGGAAGTTCACTAGCTCAAGTGTGTATCTAGTGGGTTAAAGGTGGAATATTGCGTGTGTGTATGTGTGTATGTGTGTGTGTGTGTGTGCACTCACCTACTTGTGGTTGCAGGGGTCGATTCATAGCTCCTGGCCCCACCTCGTCACTGGTCGCTACTAGGTCCGCTCTTTCCCTGCTCCATGAGGTTTATCGTATCTCTTCTTAAAGCTGTGTATGGATCCTGCCTCCACTACATCACTTTCCAGACTATTTCACTTCCTGACAACTCTCTGGAACTCATCTGAGTTTTCAACTTCCAGTTGTGACCCCTTGTTACTGACTGTGTGTGTGTGTGTGTGTGGCGTCGCAAGCGACTGTACGACTTGCGGCAGACGGGTGCGACTCGCGGCAGACGGGTGCGACCTGCGACAGACGGGTGCGACCTGCGACAGACGGGTGCGACCTGCGACAGACGGGTGCGACCTGCGACAGACGGGTGCGACACTTCTGGCCACCCTCCCTCACCATGGTTATTTGTAAGTCATCAATATCGGGTCTGTGATCGCTCCCTAATGTTGACTTTGGAACCAGATAAAGGGAATAAAAATTTACAGCGCCATTGCGCTTTCTGTCCATCCTATTGTATCATGGTAGATAATCTACCCGAGGGCCATGATGGAGTAGATATATATTTATATCTGGTGGGTTTAGCGCGGCGCATGGCAGTGCGGGGCTCCTCGCTGCCACGCCATAACTAACGTTCGCCTTCGCAACCCTCCGTATTTACCGACTTGGTTTTGCGCACGTGGAAGTGGATACGGAAATTAGGTAATGAAATTTAGGTTACTCATAACCGGAGGGACCCGGGTTCGATCATAGGGTGACTCGAGTTCTACGGGCGAATTTCTTGACTTTTTTGCTGTCTATGTTCACTTAGCAGTAAGTAGTATCTAGGAGTTAGGTGACATGCGCCTGGCAAACGGAAATTAATCCACAATATATATATATATATATATATATATATATATATATATGTATATATATATATATATATATATATATATATATATATATATATATATACGACACACACACACACACACACACACACACACACACACACACACACACACACACACACACACACACACACATATATATATATATATATATATATATATATATATATATATATATATATATATATATATATATATATATATATATATATATATATATATATGTCGTGCCGAATATGTAAAACTGGTCAGTTAGCAAGAAATCATTTAAAATTAAGTCCTTTCTAAAATTTTCTTTTATACATTTAAAGATACATTTTTTCATTAATAATTTTGTACCAAAAGCACTTTAGAAAACTTACCTAACCTTATTATAACAAGCGCAATTTAATTTAGAATATTCCAAATAAATATATTTTAGATAAGTTTACAGTTTAATAATTGTAGATGAATGGTTCAGAGAACCGACATGTTGATAAATTAGACACATGTGCAACTCTTGTGTATCTTTATTGAGGAAACGTTTCGCCCCACAGTGGCTTTATCAGTCCATACAAAGGAGAATCTTGAACAGGGGTAGAATGAGGTAATCAGTCCCTCAACCTTGAGTCGATGTGGTCAGTCCAGATTGATGGACTGACCACATCGTCTCAAGGTTGAGGGACTGATTACCTCATTCTCCTCCTGTTCTTCAAGATTCTCCTTTGTATGGACTGATGAAGCCACTGTGTGGCGAAACGTTTCCTTAATAAAGATACACAAGAGTTGCACATGTGTCTAATTTATTACAGTTTAATAATAAACAAACACAATGGAATATATTTTTTCGTTAGGTTCAGAATGATTTTTACGAAATTATTGCATACACAAATTTTTACTTGTCTTATTCGGAAAGAAGAGCGTTGCGATTTAAGCCAAAATCGCAAGTTTTACCTATTCGGCACGACACACACACATTACCCAGTAGCAGCCATTGAAGAGGCGGGGCCAGGAGCTGGGACTCGACCCCTGCAACCACAACTAGGTGAGTATATATATATATATATATATATATATATATATATATATATATATATATATATATATATATATATATATATATATATATATATATATATATATATATATATATATATATATAAGCATATATTTTATGACTGCTGTTAATATTCATATTTATATTACTATTGCTAATATCATATTAGTACTATTACTACTGCTGTTACTACTGCTATTACTACTACTATTACTGCTATTATTATCTGTATTGTTACTACTATTAATAATACTATTACTACTACTATTCCCACTATTACTACTACTATTACTGCTATTATTACTACTCTCTCTCCCACTGCTTCCCCTTCCCACCCTTCCCCCTCCCTTCCCCCTCCCTTCCCCCACCCTTCCCCCTCGCTTCCCCCACCCCTCCCTGCCCCAGGGGGGGGGTTGAGGGGAGGTGTGTTGACAGAAGATAAAACTTCACGTGTCGCCTGGGAAACCCATTGTTTACTGAAGAATAAAATCAGAATAAAAGCATAATGCTGGAGAATACGCGGGATAAAGGCGGGGTAGGGATGGCACGCACGCCCACACGCCCACATTGTGACGCTGATACCCTCCCGTCACGCCCACTCCTGATTTATGGGCGGGGGGACAATACGCAGTGGTGGCGGTGGTAGTGGTGATGGTGGTGGTGGTAGTAGTGGTGGTTATCGTGGTAGTGGTGGTGGTGGTGGTGGTAGCGGTGGTGGTGGTGGTGGTTATCGTTGTGATGGTGGTTATGGTGGTGGTCGTGGTGGTGGTAGTGGTGATGGTAGTGGTGGTGTTGGTTCTATTGGTGATGGTGATGGTGGTTATGATGGTGGTAGTGGTGGTAGTTGTTGATGGTGGTGGTTGTTGATGGTGGTGGTTGTTGATGGTGGTGGTTGTTGATGGTGGTGGTTGTTGATGGTGGTGGTTGTTGATGGTGGTGGTTGTTGATGGTGGTGGTTGTTGATGGTGGTGGTTGTTGATGGTGGTGGTTGTTGATGGTGGTGGTTGTTGATGGTGGTGGTTGTTGATGGTGGTGGTTGTTGATGGTGGTGGTTGTTGATGGTGGTGGTTGTTGATGGTGGTGGTTGTTGATGGTGGTGGTTGTTGATGGTGGTGGTTGTTGATGGTGGTGGTTGTTGATGGTGGTGGTTGTTGATGGTGGTGGTTGTTGATGGTGGTGGTTGTTGATGGTGGTGGTTGTTGATGGTGGTGGTTGTTGATGGTGGTGGTTGTTGATGGTGGTGGTTGTTGATGGTGGTGGTTGTTGATGGTGGTGGTTGTTGATGGTGGTGGTTGTTGATGGTGGTGGTTGTTGATGGTGGTGGTTGTTGATGGTGGTGGTTGTTGATGGTGGTGGTTGTTGATGGTGGTGGTTGTTGATGGTGGTGGTTGTTGATGGTGGTGGTTGTTGATGGTGGTGGTTGTTGATGGTGGTGGTTGTTGATGGTGGTGGTTGTTGATGGTGGTGGTTGTTGATGGTGGTGGTTGTTGATGGTGGTAGTTGTTGATGGTGGTGGTTGTTGATGGTGGTGGTTGTTGATGGTGGTGGTTGTTGATGGTGGTGGTTGTTCATGGTGGTGGTTGTTGATGGTGGTGGTTGTTGATGGTGGTGGTTGTTGTTGGTGTGGTAGTAGTGATGATAGAGGTAGGTTTACACATACTAAGAGTAAATAGCACTTAGAGTAACAGTAGCAGACAAGACAACTGGACAAAGTATAACACATTATACCAGTGACACTGTACTAACTGACATACATAAAGTACTTTATAGAAGACCCTGGTTATATAGAACACTTCAGTCAATGATAAATTAGACACATGTGCAACTCTTGGGTATCTTTATTGAGGAAACGTTTCGCCCCACAGTGGTTTGTTTAGTCCAGTAGAAAGCATAGAGGGGTTTTCAATCATTTGTCATTTCTTCAGTCCAGTATACAGGAGACTACAGCAGTAGTAGAGGTGTAGAGACGATGTAATAGTGTTCCATGGTCAGGAACATTGTTCCATGGTCAGGAACATTGTTCCATGGTCAGGAACATTGTTCCAGACTATGGAACAAAACACTTCTCCAGGCTGAAGGACTGACCATTTCAAAACTACGACTTGAAGGCTGATGGACCAATTACATCGTCTCTATATCTCTACTGCTGCTGCTGACTCCTCTGTATACGACTGAAGAAGCCTGCTGTGAAGGCGAAGCATTTCGGAGAAAAGGTACCTAACTGTGTCTTACTTATCTGTGAAGTACAATAAATTTTATGCTATTACTACATATATGTGTGAACTACATAGTGTCACCGTCAGTATTGATGGTGATAGTGTCACCGTCAGTATTGATGGTGATAGTGTCACCGTCAGTATTGATGGTGATAGTGTCACCGTCAGTATTGATGGTGATAGTGTCACCGTCAGTATTGATGGTGATAGTGTCACCGTCAGTATTGATGGTGATAGTGTCACCGTCAGTATTGATGGTGATAGTGTCACCGTCAGTATTGATGGTTTATTGAGAACATTTGTGAAGCAGCTGACTGTAGGGACACATTGGTCCCTCTACAAGGAACCTCTATATTTAAGGTCCCTTTATTTGCATGGAGTTGGTGTCTAGGTTGAGTCCAACACCTGGTATATCAAAGAGGTACTTATTTCTTGTAATGTGTGTTGTGTTGTATCGCAGCTCTCCAGGAAGTGTCGTAGCGTTGTGTTGACGTTGGTTCTGACGCTCCTGCTACTACCATTATCTCTACCAATACTTATCCACGTCTTTTTTTCTTCCTGTGTTTGTGCCGTCCGTGTTCTCCTCTCCTGTGTATACTGGCTCCCTCATCTTCGTGTGTTAGTGTCACTAGTCAATGCTCAAAGTCGGACCAAATGTACTATGTGTGTAAACACATGAAAGCACTCAGGTGTTTTTCCTATTTTTTACTGTAGCATTTTTCTATACGTAGTAATAAGCGTAGATGTGTTGCATGTTCAGTGAGACTTATAAGTTGCAGGGGATGAAGAGGTGTTGTCTGCACCCTGAGTGAGGGATTATTCTGACGGCTGATTTCTGTTGAGTAACAATGGGTGATTACCTGAAGCACGTCCCCAGGGCATAAATATCGTAAGTGAAGTCAAGATATGCACTAGAGTAGTACAGAGTAATGTTGCCTGGCCAACAAAGTAGCGTGTTTGTGATAGAACCACCACAGTTTTGGAAATTTTCTTAGCTATTTGTTAGATGGGAGTGTTGAATGTCGGGTTACAGCTCAGGTGAAGCACCAATAATTCGTCCCCTGGTCTTGGATTTCTACGAGTGACTTACTTATTTTCAAATGGATATGTTTAGATTTTCCCGAACAAAATATAGATGGTCTTGTCAGCACTGAGAGTAAGTTTGTTGGTTAACATACAGGTGGAAGTCTTGACTGTCTACTCACTCACTGTGTTGTTGAAGACCACACCACCTGGAGTACATACAACTGTAACATTAATAAGTATGACTGGTTTAAATTCCTGGAAGGCTTTTGCTAGCTCACTGATGTAGATAAGGGACCGAGGTAGTGTGATTGTCACATGCTTGTGTCTGTTAGTAAGGTACGACTGTGTGAGTGCATGACCTCTCATGTGTGAGTGCATGACCTCTCATGTGTGAGTGCATGACCTCTCATATGCAGTAATACTCTACTTTTAACAGGAAGATGTTGTGTTTTACAATGGATAGTTTATTGTGCACCTCATATCCATCCTGTGGAGGGTAGCACCAGAACATATATGTGTCTGCCAAACTTCCAGAGGTACTTGCAACCCAGCGTAAGCCTGGCTACTACAACATCAGTCAGTCTGTGTGTCTGCCAAACTTCCAGAGGTACCTGTAACCCAGCGTAAGCCTGGCTACTACAACATCAGTCAGTCTGTGTGTCTGCCAAACTTCCAGAGGTACTTGTAACCCAGCGTAAGCCTGGCTACTACAACATCAGTCAGTCTGTGTGTCTGCCAAACTTCCAGAGGTACCTGTAACCCAGCGTAAGCCTGGCTACTACAACATCAGTCAGTCTGTGTGTCTGCCAAACTTCCAGAGGTACCTGTAACCCAGCGTAAGCCTGGCTACTACAACATCAGTCAGTCTGTGTGTCTGCCAAACTTCCAGAGGTACTTGTAACCCAGCGTAAGCCTGGCTACTACAACATCAGTCAGTCTGTGTGTCTGCCAAACTTCCAGAGGTACTTGTAACCCAGCGTAAGCCTGGCTACTACAACATCAGTCAGTCTGTGTGTCTGCCAAACTTCCAGAGGTACCTGTAACCCAGCGTAAGCCTGGCTACTACAACATCAGTCAGTCTGTGTGTCTGCCAAACTTCCAGAGGTACTTGTAACCCAGCGTAAGCCTGGCTACTACAACATCAGTCAGTCTGTGTGTCTGCCAAACTTCCAGAGGTACTTGTAACCCAGCGTAAGCCTGGCTACTACAACATCAGTCAGTCTGTGTGTCTGCCAAACTTCCAGAGGTACCTGTAACCCAGCGTAAGCCTGGCTACTACAACATCAGTCAGTCTGTGTGTCTGCCAAACTTCCAGAGGTACTTGTAACCCAGCGTAAGCCTGGCTACTACAACATCAGTCAGTCTGTGTGTCTGCCAAACTTCCAGAGGTACCTGTAACCCAGCGTAAGCCTGGCTACTACAACATCAGTCAGTCTGTGTGTCTGCCAAACTTCCAGAGGTACTTGTAACCCAGCGTAAGCCTGGCTACTACAACATCAGTCAGTCTGTGTGTCTGCCAAACTTCCAGAGGTACTTGTAACCCAGCGTAAGCCTGGCTACTACAACATCAGTCAGTCTGTGTGTCTGCCAAACTTCCAGAGGTACCTGTAACCCAGCGTAAGCCTGGCTACTACAACATCAGTCAGTCTGTGTGTCTGCCAAACTTCCAGAGGTACTTGTAACCCAGCGTAAGCCTGGCTACTACAACATCAGTCAGTCTGTGTGTCTGCCAAACTTCCAGAGGTACCTGTAACCCAGCGTAAGCCTGGCTACTACAACATCAGTCAGTCTGTGTGTCTGCCAAACTTCCAGAGGTACTTGTAACCCAGCGTAAGCCTGGCTACTACAACATCAGTCAGTCTGTGTGTCTGCCAAACTTCCAGAGGTACCTGTAACCCAGCGTAAGCCTGGCTACTACAACATCAGTCAGTCTGTGTGTCTGCCAAACTTCCAGAGGTACCTGTAACCCAGCGTAAGCCTGGCTACTACAACATCAGTCAGTCTGTGTGTCTGCCAAACTTCCAGAGGTACTTGTAACCCAGCGTAAGCCTGGCTACTACAACATCAGTCAGTCTGTGTGTCTGCCAAACTTCCAGAGGTACCTGTAACCCAGCGTAAGCCTGGCTACTACAACATCAGTCAGTCTGTGTGTCTGCCAAACTTCCAGAGGTACTTGTAACCCAGCGTAAGCCTGGCTACTACAACATCAGTCAGTCTGTGTGTCTGCCAAACTTCCAGAGGTACTTGTAACCCAGCGTAAGCCTGGCTACTACAACATCAGTCAGTCTGTGTGTCTGCCAAACTTCCAGAGGTACTTGCAACCCAGCGTAAGCCTGGCTACTACAACATCAGTCAGTCTGTGTGTCTGCCAAACTTCCAGAGGTACCTGTAACCCAGCGTAAGCCTGGCTACTACAACATCAGTCAGTCTGTGTGTCTGCCAAACTTCCAGAGGTACTTGTAACCCAGCGTAAGCCTGGCTACTACAACATCAGTCAGTCTGTGTGTCTGCCAAACTTCCAGAGGTACTTGTAACCCAGCGTAAGCCTGGCTACTACAACATCAGTCAGTCTGTGTGTCTGCCAAACTTCCAGAGGTACCTGTAACCCAGCGTAAGCCTGGCTACTACAACATCAGTCAGTCTGTGTGTCTGCCAAACTTCCAGAGGTACTTGTAACCCAGCGTAAGCCTGGCTACTACAACATCAGTCAGTCTGTGTGTCTGCCAAACTTCCAGAGGTACCTGTAACCCAGCGTAAGCCTGGCTACTACAACATCAGTCAGTCTGTGTGTCTGCCAAACTTCCAGAGGTACCTGTAACCCAGCGTAAGCCTGGCTACTACAACATCAGTCAGTCTGTGTGTCTGCCAAACTTCCAGAGGTACTTGTAACCCAGCGTAAGCCTGGCTACTACAACATCAGTCAGTCTGTGTGTCTGCCAAACTTCCAGAGGTACTTGTAACCCAGCGTAAGCCTGGCTACTACAACATCAGTCAGTCTGTGTGTCTGCCAAACTTCCAGAGGTACCTGTAACCCAGCGTAAGCCTGGCTACTACAACATCAGTCAGTCTGTGTGTCTGCCAAACTTCCAGAGGTACCTGTAACCCAGCGTAAGCCTGGCTACTACAACATCAGTCAGTCTGTGTGTCTGCCAAACTTCCAGAGGTACTTGTAACCCAGCGTAAGCCTGGCTACTACAACATCAGTCAGTCTGTGTGTCTGCCAAACTTCCAGAGGTACCTGTAACCCAGCGTAAGCCTGGCTACTACAACATCAGTCAGTCTGTGTGTCTGCCAAACTTCCAGAGGTACTTGTAACCCAGCGTAAGCCTGGCTACTACAACATCAGTCAGTCTGTGTGTCTGCCAAACTTCCAGAGGTACCTGTAACCCAGCGTAAGCCTGGCTACTACAACATCAGTCAGTCTGTGTGTCTGCCAAACTTCCAGAGGTACTTGTAACCCAGCCTAAGCCTGGCTACTACAACATCAGTCAGCGTTCACATTACAAATGTGAGTGAGTGAGGATGTTGCAGGTGTAACGTGAGGTGTGTACAGCTGCACCTGACTTCTGTATTGATCACTTCAATAAAAAATGGTGCTTTTTATTTGCATAGGAATGACTGTATGTTTTCTGGGGTGATTAATTGTACACACACACACACACACACACACACACACACACACACACACACACACACACACACACACACACACACACACACACACACACACACACAAGGTGGACAGAGACAAGATGTTCCAGAGAGGGGACACAGAAACAAGGGGTCACTCATGGAAGTTGAAGATTCAGATGAGCCACAGGGATGTTAGGAAGCATTTCTTCAGCCATAGAGTGGTCAGGAAATGGAACAGTCTGGCGAGCGATGTAGTGGAGGCAGGAACCATACATAGATTTAAGACGAGGTATGATGAAGCTCATGGAGCAGGGAGAGAGAGTACCTAGTAGCGTTCAGTGAAGAGGCGGGGCCAGGAGCTGAGTATCGACCCCTGCAACTACAATTAGGTGACTACACACACATACACACATGTAGACGATGATTGGCGTCGACATCAATCCTGTTTGTTAACGTTACTGATGAGGAGAGATAAGATGAGAGAGGAAGAAAGAGGGAGGAGGGGAGAAAGAGGGAGGGATAGGGAGGAAGGGAGAGGGAGGAAGGGAGAGAGAGGAAAGGAGAGGGAGGAGAGAGAGGGAGGGACGGGGAGGAAGGGAGAGGGAGGAAGGGAGAGGGGGAAGGGAGAGAGAGGACGGTAGAGGAAGGGAGAGAGAGGAAGGGAGAGAGAGGAATGGAGAGAGAGGAAGGGAGAGAGAGGAATGGAGAGAGAGGAAGGGAGAGAGGGGAAGGGAGAGAGAGGAATGGAGAGAGAGGAAGGGAGAGAGAGGAATGGAGAGAGAGGAAGTGAGAGAGGAAGGGAGAGAGAGGAATGGAGAGAGAGGAAGGGAGAGAGAAAAAGGGAGAGAGAGGAATGGAGAGAGAGGGAGAGAGAGGAAGGGGGAGAGAGGAAGGGAGAGAGAGGAAGGGAGAGAGAGGAATGGAGAGAGGAAGGGAGAGAGAGGAATGAAGAGAGAAGAAGGGAGAGAGAGGAAGGGAGAGAGAGGAAGGGAGAGAGAGGAAGGGAGAGGGAGGAAGGGAGAGAGAGGAATAGGGAGAGAGAGGAATAGAGAGAGAGGAAGGGAGAGAGAGGAAGGGAGAGAGAGGAATGGAGAGAGAGGAAGGGAGAGAGAGGTATGGAGAGAGAGGGAGAGAGAAGAATGGAGAGAGGAAGGGAGAGAGAGGAAGGGAGAGAGAGGAAGGGAGAGAGAGGAATGGAGAGAGAGGTATGGAGAGAGAGGGAGAGAGAAGAATGGAGAGAGGAAGGGAGAGAGAGGAAGGGAGAGAGAGGAAGGGAGAGAGAGGAATGGAGAGAGAGGTATGGAGAGAGAGGGAGAGAGAAGAATGGAGAGAGGAAGGGAGAGAGAGGAAGGGAGAGAGAGGAAGGGAGAGAGAGGAATGGAGAGAGAGGTATGGAGAGAGAGGGAGAGAGAAGAATGGAGAGAGGAAGGGAGAGAGAGGAAGGGAGAGAGAGGAAGGGAGAGAGAGGAATGGAGAGAGAGGAAGGGAGAGGGAGGAAGGGAGAGAGAGAGAGAGTATGAAAATAAGTGAAAGGAAAAATATGAAAGGGACCGAAAGGGCAGATTGAGAATAAGGTGGAAAGTGACCAAGAGAAATGAATGAGAGAGAAAGAAGGGGAGAGAATGAGGGAAGGAAGGGAAATAAAGGTGAGAAGAGACGAAAAAGTTTGAGAGAGAAAGAAGGCAAGAAGCAAAAAGCGAAGGTTGAAGGAAGGGAGAGAAGGAGGGAGGAGAAGAGAAAGTGAATAAGGGAGGCAGAAGAGAGTGTAAATGATGGAGAAGAGCGAGGCAGAGTGAAAGTCAACCTTGATGAAAGTGGAGAAATAGAGAGAAGGAAGGAAATAGGGAGAAGGAAGTAGGCAGAAGGAAGGAAATAGGCAGAAGGAAGGAAGGAAATAGGGAGAAAGAAGGAAGGAAATAAGGAGAAGGAAGGAGAGAAAGAGTCAGTTGTCCTTGATAACAGTGGTAATACCCACTGTTTATGTGACCTAGAAAGTGATGATCTGACTGTCTGTTGTCGTAAGATTCCTGGTGTTCCCTGTTCTCTGTTGCTGTCTCTTGTTCCCTGTTGCTCCCTGTTCTCTGTTGCTGTCTCTTGTTCCCTGTTGCTTCCTGTTCTCTGTTGCTGTCTCTTGTTCCCTGTTGCTTCCTGTTCTCTGTTGTTCTTTGATGTTGCTTCTTGTTCCCTCTTCATTCCTGTTCTCTGTTGTTCCCTGATTATTACAACCCAGGAATCCAAAGGCCTGTTATCCTGGGTGTAAAGGGACCAAAATAAACACAGCAGGAAAAACTTTTGACTTATATTATCCTTCACCAAGTAAGAACAGAAGTATGTACACTATATACACTATGTACAACAATAGGTATTAGTGCACTCCACGGTAAGCAAGGCAGAATAGATGCCACTAGAGAGCAGACCGTGCTTCAACCAGCTCTAGAATGGGAATTACAAGGGCAGACAGGTGTGTGGTACTCACAACACCTCTGCGATTGCCAAAACCATCTTCTCATTGGCTGAAACCTGGGTACTGATCGAACGACGGGGCCCCGTCGTTAACCCTTAGCACCTGGTTCCCTGGTTGGGGGAGATAGCCTTTCAATGAAGGTGTGTACATGCGCCGAATAAACGGTACGTACTCTGTATGCCACACTGATGCTCTCTCTTGTTCCCTGTTGCTGCCTGTTCTCTGTTGTTCTTTGATGTTCCCTCTTGTTCCCTCTTACTTCCTGTTCTCTGTTGTTTCCTAATGCTGCCTCTTGTTCCCTGTCGCTCCCTGTTCCCTGTTGCTCCTTGTTCTCTGTTGCTGACTCTTGTTCCCTGTTGCTTCCTGTTCTTTGTTGTTCCCTATTGTTGTCTCTTGTTTCCTGTTGCTTCCAGGTTAACATTAACATAACCCAGGTTGGTGAGGTCAGCTTGTGACCTCAGTTGACCTACATCACGGTGGGCGTGGGAGAGTAGGCCTGCTGGTGGTGGGCGTGGGAGAACAGGCCTGCTGGTGGTGGGCGTGGGAGAGTAGGCCTGTTAGTGGCGAGCGTGGGAGAGTAGGCCTGCTGGTGGTGGGCGTGGGAGAGTAGGCCTGCTGGTGGTGGGCGTGGGAGAGTAGGCCTGCTAGTGGTGGGCGTGGGAGAGTAGACCTGCTAGTGGTGGGCGTGGGAGAGTAGGCCTGCTGGTGGTGGGCGTGGGAGAGTAGGCCTAGTGGTGGGCGTGGGAGAGTAGGCCTGCTAGTGGTGGGCGTGGGAGAGTAGGCCTGCTAGTGGTGGGCGTGGGAGAGTAGGCCTGCTAGTGGTGGGCGTGGGAGAGTAGGCCTGCTAGTGGTGGGCGTGGGAGAGTAGGCCTGCTAGTGGTGGGCGTGGGAGAGTAGGCCTAGTGGTGGGCGTGGGAGAGTAGGCCTGCTAGTGGTGGGCGTGGGAGAGTAGGATTGCTAGTGGTGGGCGTGGGAGAGTAGGCCTGCTGGTGGTGGGCGTGGGAGAGTAGGCCTGCTAGTGGTGGGTGTGGGAGAGTAGGCCTGCTAGTGGTGGGCGTGGGAGAGTAGGCTTGCTAGTGGTGGGCGTGGGAGAGTAGGCCTAGTGGTGGGCGTGGGAGAATAAACTTGCTAGTGGTGGGCGTGGAAGAGTAGGCCTGCTAGTGGTGGGCGTGGGAGAGTAGGCCTGCTAGTGGTGGGCGTGGGAGAGTAGGCCCGCAAGTGGTGGGCGTGGGAGAGTAGGCTTGCTAGTGGTGGGCGTGGGAGAGTAGGCCTGCTAGTGGCGGGCGTGGGAGAGTAGGCCCGCTAGCGGTGGGCGTGGGAGAGTAGGCCTGCTAGTGGTGGGCGTGGGAGAGTAGGCCTAGTGGTGGACGTGGGAGAGTAGGCCTGCTAGTGGTGGGCGTGGGAGAGTAGGCCTGCTAGTGGTGGGTGTGGGAGAGTAGGCCTGCTAGTGGTGGGCGTGGGAGGGTAGGCCTGCTAGTGGTGGGCGTGGGTGAGTAGGCCTGCTAGTGGTGGGCATGGGAGGGTAGACCTGCTAGTGGTGGGCGTGGAAGAGTAGGCCTGCTAGTGGTGGGTGTGGGAGAGTAGGCCTTCTAGTGGTGGGCGTGGGAGAGTAGGCCTGCTAGTGGTGGGCGTAGGAGAGTAGGCCTGCTAGTGGTGGGCGTGGGAGGGTAGGCCTGCTAGTGGTGGGCGTGGGAGAGTAGGCCTGCTAGTGGTGGGCGTGGGAGGGTAGACCTGCTAGTGGTGGGCGTGGAAGAGTAGGCCTGCTAGTGGTGGGTGTGGGAGTAGGCCTTCTAGTGGTGGGCGTGGGAGAGTAGGCCTAGTGGTGGGCGTGGGAGAGTAGGCCTGCTAGTGGTGGGCGTGGGAGAGTAGGCCTGCTAGTGGTGGGTGTGGGAGAGTAGGCCTGCTAGTGGTGGGCGTGGGAGGGTAGGCCTGCTAGTGGTGGGCGTGGGTGAGTAGGCCTGCTAGTGGTGGGCGTGGGAGGGTAGACCTGCTAGTGGTGGGCGTGGAAGAGTAGGCCTGCTAGTGGTAGGCGTGGGAGGGTAGCCCTGCTAGTGGTGGGCGTGGGAGAGTAGGCCTGCTAGTGGTGGGCGTGGTAGAGTAGGCCTGCTAGTGGTGGGCGTGGGAGAGTAGGCCTGTTAGTGGTGGGCGTGGGAGAGTAGGCCTGCTAGTGGTGGGTGTGGGAGAGTAGGCCTGCTAGTGGTGGGCGTGGGAAAGTAGGCCTGCTAGTGGTGGGCGTGGGAGAGTAGGATTGCTAGTGGTGGGCGTGGGAGAGTAGGCCTGCTAGTGGTGGGCGTGGTAGAGTAGGCATGCTAGTGGTGGGCGTGGGAGAGTAGGCCTGCTAGTGGTGGGGGTGGGAGAGTAGGCCTGCTAGTGGTGGGCGTGGGAGAGTAGGCCTGCTAGTGGTGATCGTGGGAGAGTAGGCCTGCTAGTGGTGGACGTGGGAGAGTAGGCTTGCTAGTGGTGGGCGTGGGAGAGTAGGCCTGCTAGTGGTGGGCGTGGGAGGGTAGGCCTGCTAGCGGTGGGCGTGGGAGAGTAGGCTTGCTAGTGGTGGGCGTGGGAGAGTAGGCCTGCTAGTGGTGGGTGTGGGAGAGTAGGCCTGCTAGTGGTGGGCGTGGGAGGGTAGGCCTGCTAGTGGTGGGCGTGGGTGAGTAGGCCTGCTAGTGGTGGGCGTGGGAGGGTAGACCTGCTAGTGGTGGGCGTGGAAGAGTAGGCCTGCTAGTGGTAGGCGTGGGAGGGTAGCCCTGCTAGTGGTGGGCGTGGGAGAGTAGGCCTGCTAGTGGTGGGCGTGGTAGAGTAGGCCTGCTAGTGGTGGGCGTGGGAGGGTAGACCTGCTAGTGGTGGGCGTGGGAGAGTAGGCCTGCTGGTGGTGGGCGTGGGAGAGTAGGCCTAGTGGTGGGCGTGGGAGAGTAGGCCTGCTAGTGGTGGGCGTGGGAGAGTAGGCCTGCTAGTGGTGGGCGTGGGAGAGTAGGCCTGCTAGTGGTGGGCGTGGGAGAGTAGGCCTGCTAGTGGTGGGCGTGGGAGAGTAGGCCTGCTAGTGGTGGGCGTGGGAGAGTAGGCCTAGTGGTGGGCGTGGGAGAGTAGGCCTGCTAGTGGTGGGCGTGGGAGAGTAGGATTGCTAGTGGTGGGCGTGGGAGAGTAGGCCTGCTGGTGGTGGGCGTGGGAGAGTAGGCCTGCTAGTGGTGGGTGTGGGAGAGTAGGCCTGCTAGTGGTGGGCGTGGGAGAGTAGGCTTGCTAGTGGTGGGCGTGGGAGAGTAGGCCTAGTGGTGGGCGTGGGAGAATAAACTTGCTAGTGGTGGGCGTGGAAGAGTAGGCCTGCTAGTGGTGGGCGTGGGAGAGTAGGCCTGCTAGTGGTGGGCGTGGGAGAGTAGGCCCGCAAGTGGTGGGCGTGGGAGAGTAGGCTTGCTAGTGGTGGGCGTGGGAGAGTAGGCCTGCTAGTGGCGGGCGTGGGAGAGTAGGCCCGCTAGCGGTGGGCGTGGGAGAGTAGGCCTGCTAGTGGTGGGCGTGGGAGAGTAGGCCTAGTGGTGGACGTGGGAGAGTAGGCCTGCTAGTGGTGGGCGTGGGAGAGTAGGCCTGCTAGTGGTGGGTGTGGGAGAGTAGGCCTGCTAGTGGTGGGCGTGGGAGGGTAGGCCTGCTAGTGGTGGGCGTGGGTGAGTAGGCCTGCTAGTGGTGGGCGTGGGAGGGTAGACCTGCTAGTGGTGGGCGTGGAAGAGTAGGCCTGCTAGTGGTGGGTGTGGGAGAGTAGGCCTTCTAGTGGTGGGCGTGGGAGAGTAGGCCTGCTAGTGGTGGGCGTAGGAGAGTAGGCCTGCTAGTGGTGGGCGTGGGAGGGTAGGCCTGCTAGTGGTGGGCGTGGGAGAGTAGGCCTGCTAGTGGTGGGCGTGGGAGGGTAGACCTGCTAGTGGTGGGCGTGGAAGAGTAGGCCTGCTAGTGGTGGGTGTGGGAGTAGGCCTTCTAGTGGTGGGCGTGGGAGAGTAGGCCTAGTGGTGGGCGTGGGAGAGTAGGCCTGCTAGTGGTGGGCGTGGGAGAGTAGGCCTGCTAGTGGTGGGTGTGGGAGAGTAGGCCTGCTAGTGGTGGGCGTGGGAGGGTAGGCCTGCTAGTGGTGGGCGTGGGTGAGTAGGCCTGCTAGTGGTGGGCGTGGGAGGGTAGACCTGCTAGTGGTGGGCGTGGAAGAGTAGGCCTGCTAGTGGTAGGCGTGGGAGGGTAGCCCTGCTAGTGGTGGGCGTGGGAGAGTAGGCCTGCTAGTGGTGGGCGTGGTAGAGTAGGCCTGCTAGTGGTGGGCGTGGGAGAGTAGGCCTGTTAGTGGTGGGCGTGGGAGAGTAGGCCTGCTAGTGGTGGGTGTGGGAGAGTAGGCCTGCTAGTGGTGGGCGTGGGAAAGTAGGCCTGCTAGTGGTGGGCGTGGGAGAGTAGGATTGCTAGTGGTGGGCGTGGGAGAGTAGGCCTGCTAGTGGTGGGCGTGGTAGAGTAGGCATGCTAGTGGTGGGCGTGGGAGAGTAGGCCTGCTAGTGGTGGGGGTGGGAGAGTAGGCCTGCTAGTGGTGGGCGTGGGAGAGTAGGCCTGCTAGTGGTGATCGTGGGAGAGTAGGCCTGCTAGTGGTGGACGTGGGAGAGTAGGCTTGCTAGTGGTGGGCGTGGGAGAGTAGGCCTGCTAGTGGTGGGCGTGGGAGGGTAGGCCTGCTAGCGGTGGGCGTGGGAGAGTAGGCTTGCTAGTGGTGGGCGTGGGAGAGTAGGCCTGCTAGTGGTGGGTGTGGGAGAGTAGGCCTGCTAGTGGTGGGCGTGGGAGGGTAGGCCTGCTAGTGGTGGGCGTGGGTGAGTAGGCCTGCTAGTGGTGGGCGTGGGAGGGTAGACCTGCTAGTGGTGGGCGTGGAAGAGTAGGCCTGCTAGTGGTAGGCGTGGGAGGGTAGCCCTGCTAGTGGTGGGCGTGGGAGAGTAGGCCTGCTAGTGGTGGGCGTGGTAGAGTAGGCCTGCTAGTGGTGGGCGTGGGAGAGTAGGCCTGTTAGTGGTGGGCGTGGGAGAGTAGGCCTGCTAGTGGTGGGTGTGGGAGAGTAGGCCTGCTAGTGGTGGGCGTGGGAAAGTAGGCCTGCTAGTGGTGGGCGTGGGAGAGTAGGATTGCTAGTGGTGGGCGTGGGAGAGTAGGCCTGCTAGTGGTGGGCGTGGTAGAGTAGGCATGCTAGTGGTGGGCGTGGGAGAGTAGGCCTGCTAGTGGTGGGCGTGGGAGAGTAGGCCTGCTAGTGGTGGGCGTGGGAGAGTAGGCCTGCTAGTGGTGATCGTGGGAGAGTAGGCCTGCTAGTGGTGGACGTGGGAGAGTAGGCTTGCTAGTGGTGGGCGTGGGAGAGTAGGCCTGCTAGTGGTGGGCGTGGGAGGGTAGGCCTGCTAGCGGTGGGCGTGGGAGAGTAGGCTTGCTAGTGGTGGGCGTGGGAGGGTAGGCCTGCTAGTGGTGGGCGTGGGAGCGTAGGCTTGCTAGTGGTGGGCGTGGGAGAGTAGGCCTGCTGGTGGTGGGCGTGGGAGAGTAGGCCTGCTAGTGGTGGGTGTGGGAGAGTAGGCCTGCTGGTGATGGGCGTGGGAGTAGGCCTGCTAGTGGTGGGCGTGAGAGAGTAGGCTTGCTAGTGGTGGGCGTGGGTGAGTAGGCCTGCTAGTGGTGGGCGTGGAAGAGTAGACCTGCTAGTGGTGGGCGTGGGAGAGTAGGCTTGCTAGTGGTGGGCGTGGGAGAGTAGGCCTGCTGGTGGTGGGCGTGGGAGAGCAGGCTTGCTAGTGGTGGGCGTTGGAGAGTAGGCCAGCTGGTGGTGGGCGTGGGAGAGTAGGCTTGCTAGTGGTGGGTGTGGAAGAGTAGGCCTGCTGGTGGTGGGCGTGGGAGAGTAGGCCTGCTAGTGGTGGGCGTGGGAAAGTAGGCCTGCTAGTGGTGGGTGTGGGAGAGTAGGCGTGCTAGTGGTGGGCGTGGCAGAGTAGGCCTGCTAGTGGTGGGCGTGGGAGAGTAGGCCTGCTAGTGGTGGGTGTGGGAGAGTAGGCCTGCTAGTGGTGGGCGTGGCAGAGTAGGCCTGCTAGTGGTGGGCGTGGGAGAGTAGGCCTGCTGGTGGTGGGCGTGGGAGAGTAAGCCTGCTAATGGTGGGCGTGGGAGAGTAGGCCTGCTAGTGGTGGGCGTGGGAGAGTAGGCCTGCTAGTGGTGGGCGTGGGAGAGTAGGCCTGCTAGTGGTGGGCGTGGGAGAGTAGGCCTGCTAGTGGTGGGCGTGGGAGAGTAGGCCTGCTAGTGGTGGGCGTGGGAGAGTAGGCCTGCTAGTGGTGGGCGTGGGAGAGTAGGCCTGCTAGTGGTGGGCGTGGGAGAGTAGGCCTGCTAGTGGTGGGCGTGGGAGAGTAGGCCTGCTAGTGGTGGGCGTGGGAGGGTAGGCCTGCTAGTGGTGGGCGTGGGAGAGTAGGCCTGCTAGTGGTGGGCGTGGGAGAGTAGGCCTGCTAGTGGTGGGCGTGGGAGAGTAGGCCTGCTGGTGGTGGGCGTGGGAGAGTAGGCCTGCTAGTGGTAGGCGTGGGAGAGTAGGCCTGCTAGTGGTGGGCGTGGGAGAGTAGGCCTGCTAGTGGTGGGCGTGGGAGAGTAGGCCTGCTAGTGGTGGGCGTGGGAGAGTAGGCCTGCTAGTGGTGGGCGTGGGAGAGTAGGCCTGCTAGTGGTGGGCGTGGGAGAGTAGGCCTGCTAGTGGTGGGCGTGGGAGGGTAGGCCTGCTAGTGGTGGGCGTGGGAGAGTAGGCCTGCTAGTGGTGGGCGTGGGAGAGTAGGCCTGCTAGTGGTGGGCGTGGGAGAGTAGGCCTGCTAGTGGTGGGCGTGGGAGAGTAGGCCTGCTAGTGGTGGGCGTGGGAGAGTAGGCCTGCTAGTGGTGGGCGTGGGAGAGTAGGCCTAGGCAGGCCTAGGTAAGGTGTCGTCTGGTCGTGCACTAACAGACATTCTTACACTGATGTCTCTTCCACCTTGTCTTCTCCTCCTCTCTTATTATCTCCTCTTATTTCCTACCTTATTCGTCTTATTCTTTATTAATTTTATTCCACCTTTACTCTTCTTATTCCTAATTTATTCGCCTTCTTATTCCTACCTTCTTCTTGTATCTCCTTTATTATTCTCTTTGTTTCTCCTTTATTCTTCTCTTTGTTTCTCCTTTATTCTTCTCCTTATTTCTCCTTTATTCTTCTCCTTATTTCTTCTTTATTCTTCTCCTTATTTCTCCTTTATTCTTCTCCTTGTATCTCCTTTATTCTTCTCCTTGTATCTCCTTTATTCTTCTCCTTGTATCTCCTTTATTCTTCTCCTTGTATCTCCTCTATTCTTCTCCTTGTATCTCCTCTATTCTTCTCCTTGTGTCTCCTTTATTCTTCTTGTATCTCCTCTATTCTTCTCCTTGTGTCTCCTTTATTCTTCTCCGTGCATCTCCTTTATTCTTCTTCTTATTCCCCCTTTATTGGTTTCTCTATCCGTCTTTATTCATATTATTCCAATTTATTTTCCTATTCTTCATTTATTCGTCATTTTTATTTTCCGTTTGTTCTTTTTTATTCTTCTCCAATTCTTTCCTTTTTTCTATTCTCATTATCTTTATTTGTCTTATTGTTTTCATTTTCTTCCTCACATATTTCCCATCGTACACTGAGAGAGAACTCAGTGTTAGGGGACCACGACTCTTCAACACTCCTGGGACCTCAGTAAGTGTTAGGGAACCACGACTCTTCAACACTCCTGGGACCTCAGTAAGTGTTAGGGGACCACGACTCTTCAACACTCCTGGGACCTCAGTAAGTGTTAGGGAACCACGACTCTTCAACACTCCTGGGACCTCAGTTAGTGTTAGGGGACCACGACTCTTCAACACTCCTGGGACCTCAGTAAGTGTTAGGGGACCACGACTCTTCAACACTCCTGGGACCTCAGTAAGTGTTAGGGGACCACGACTCTTCAACACTCCTGGGACCTCAGTAAGTGTTAGGGGACCACGACTCTTCAACACTTCTGGGACCTCAGTTAGTGTTAGGGGACCACGACTCTTCAACACTCCTGGGACCTCAGTTAGTGCTAGGGGACCACGACTCTTCAACACTCCTGGGACCTCAGTAAGTGTTAGGGAACCACGACTCTTCAACACTCCTGGGACCTCAGTAAGTGTTAGGGGACCACGACTCTTCAACACTCCTGGGACCTCAGTTAGTGTTAGGGGACCACGACTCTTCAACACTCCTGGGACCTCAGTAAGTGTTAGGGGACCACGACTCTTCAACACTCCTGGGACCTCAGTTAGTGTTAGGGGACCACGACTCTTCAACACTCCTGGGACCTCAGTAAGTGTTAGGGAACCACGACTCTTCAACACTCCTGGGACCTCAGTTAGTGTTAGGGAACCACGACTCTTCAACACTCCTGGGACCTCAGTAAGTGTTAGGGGACCACGACTCTTCAACACTCCTGGGACCTCAGTTAGTGTTAGGGGACCACGACTCTTCAACACTCCTGGGACCTCAGTAAGTGTTAGGGGACCACGACTCTTCAACACTCCTGGGACCTCAGTTAGTGTTAGGGGACCACGACTCTTCAACACTCCTGGGACCTCAGTAAGTGTTAGGGGACCACGACTCTTCAACACTCCTGGGACCTCAGTTAGTGTTAGGGGACCACGACTCTTCAACACTCCTGGGACCTCAGTAAGTGTTAGGGAACCACGACTCTTCAACACTCCTGGGACCTCAGTTAGTGTTAGGGAACCACGACTCTTCAACACTCCTGGGACCTCAGTAAGTGTTAGGGGACCACGACTCTTCAACACTCCTGGGACCTCAGTTAGTGTTAGGGGACCACGACTCTTCAACACTCCTGGGACCTCAGTAAGTGTTAGGGGACCACGACTCTTCAACACTCCTGGGACCTCAGTTAGTGTTAGGGGACCACGACTCTTCAACACTCCTGGGACCTCAGTTAGTGTTAGGGGACCACGACTCTTCAACACTCCTGGGACCTCAGTAAGTGTTAGGGAACCACGACTCTTCAACACTCCTGGGACCTCAGTTAGTGTTAGGGGACCACGACTCTTCAACACTCCTGGGACCTCAGTAAGTGTTAGGGGACCACGACTCTTCAACACTACTGGGACCTCAGTTAGTGTTAGGGGACCACGACTCTTCAACACTCCTGGGACCTCAGTTAGTGTTAGGGGACCACGACTCTTCAACACTCCTGGGACCTCAGTAAGTGTTAGGGAACCACGACTCTTCAACACTCCTGGGACCTCAGTTAGTGTTAGGGGACCACGACTCTTCAACACTCCTGGGACCTCAGTAAGTGTTAGGGGACCACGACTCTTCAACACTCCTGGGACCTCAGTAAGTGTTAGGGGACCACGACTCTTCAACACTCCTGGGACCTCAGTTAGTGTTAGGGGACCACGACTCTTCAACACTCCTGGGACCTCAGTAAGTGTTAGGGAACCACGACTCTTCAACACTCCTGGGACCTCAGTTAGTGTTAGGGGACCACGACTCTTCAACACTCCTGGGACCTCAGTAAGTGTTAGGGGACCACGACTCTTCAACATTCCTGGGAACTCAGTAAGTGTTAGGGGACCACGACTCTTCAACACTCCTGGGACCTCAGTTAGTGTTAGGGAACCACGACTCTTCAACACTCCTGGGACCTCAGTAAGTGTTAGGGGACCACGACTCTTCAACACTCCTGGGACCTCAGTAAGTGTTAGGGGACCACGACTCTTCAACACTCCTGGGACCTCAGTTAGTGTTAGCGGACCACGAGTCTTCAACACTCCTGGGACCTCAGTAAGTGTTAGGGGACCACGACTCTTCAACACTCCTGGGACCTCAGTTAGTGTTAGGGGACCACGACTCTTCAGCACTCCTGGGACCTCAGTAAGTGTTAGGGGACCACGACTCTTCAACACTCCTGGGACCTCAGTAAGTGTTAGGGGACCACGACTCTTCAACACTCCTGGGACCTCAGTAAGTGTTAGGGGACCACGACTCTTCAACACTCCTGGGACCTCAGTAAGTGTTAGGGGACCACGACTCTTCAACACTCCTGGGACCTCAGTAAGTGTTAGGGAACCACGACTCTTCAACACTCCTGGGACCTCAGTAAGTGTTAGGGAACCACGACTCTTCAACACTCCTGGGACCTCAGTTAGTGTTAGGGGACCACGACTCTTCAACACTCCTGGGACCTCAGTTAGTGTTAGGGAACCACGACTCTTCAACACTCCTGGGACCTCAGTTAGTGTTAGGGGACCACGACTCTTCAACACTCCTGGGACCTCAGTAAGTGTTAGGGGACCACGACTCTTCAACACTCCTGGGACCTCAGTAAGTGTTAGGGAACCACGACTCTTCAACACTCCTGGGACCTCAGTTAGTGTTAGGGAACCACGACTCTTCAACACTCCTGGGACCTCAGTAAGTGTTAGGGAACCACGACTCTTCAACACTCCTGGGACCTCAGTTAGTGTTAGGGGACCACGACTCTTCAACACTCCTGGGACCTCAGTTAGTGTTAGGGGACCACGACTTTTCAACACTCCTGGGACCTCAGTAAGTGTTAGGGAACCACGACTCTTCAACACTCCTGGGACCTCAGTAAGTGTTAGGGGACCACGACTCTTCAACACTCCTGGGACCTCAGTAAGTGTTAGGGAACCACGACTCTTCAACACTCCTGGGACCTCAGTTAGTGTTAGGGAACCACGACTCTTCAACACTCCTGGGACCTCAGTTAGTGTTAGGGGACCACGACTCTTCAACACTCCTGGGACCTCAGTTAGTGTTAGGGGACCACGACTCTTCAACACTCCTGGGACCTCAGTTAGTGTTAGGGAACCACGACTCTTCAACACTCCTGGGACCTCAGTTAGTGTTAGGGGACCACGACTCTTCAACACTCCTGGGACCTCAGTTAGTGTTAGGGGACCACGACTCTTCAACACTCCTGGGACCTCAGTAAGTGTTAGGGAACCACGACTCTTCAACACTTCTGGGACCTCAGTAAGTGTTAGGGAACCACGACTCTTCAACACTCCTGGGACCTCAGTTAGTGTTAGGGAACCACGACTCTTCAACACTCCTGGGACCTCAGTAAGTGTTAGGGAACCACGACTCTTCAACACTCCTGGGACCTCAGTAAGTGTTAGGGGACCACGACTCTTCAACACTCCTGGGACCTCAGTAAGTGTTAGGGAACCACGACTCTTCAACACTCCTGGGACCTCAGTAAGTGTTAGGGGACCACGACTCTTCAACACTCCTGGGACCTCAGTAAGTGTTAGGGGACCACGACTCTTCAACACTCCTGGGACCTCAGTAAGTGTTAGGGGACCACGACTCTTCAACACTCCTGGGACCTCAGTAAGTGTTAGGGGACCACGACTCTTCAACACTCCTGGGACCTCAGTAAGTGTTAGGGGACCACGACTCTTCAACACTCCTGGGACCTCAGTAAGTGTTAGGGAACCACGACTCTTCAACACTCCTGGGACCTCAGTAAGTGTTAGGGAACCACGACTCTTCAACACTCCTGGGACCTCAGTAAGTGTTAGGGGACCACGAGTCTTCAACACTCCTGGGACCTCAGTAAGTGTTAGGGAACCACGACTCTTCAACACTCCTGGGACCTCAGTAAGTGTTAGGGAACCACGACTCTTCAACACTCCTGGGACCTCAGTAAGTGTTAGGGAACCACGACTCTTCAACACTCCTGGGACCTCAGTAAGTGTTAGGGGACCATGACTCTTCAACACTCCTGGGACCTCAGTAAGTGTTAGGGGACCACGACTCTTCAACACTCCTGGGACCTCAGTAAGTGTTAGGGGACCACGACTCTTCAACACTCCTGGGACCTCAGTAAGTGTTAGGGAACCACGACTCTTCAACACTCCTGGGACCTCAGTTAGTGTTAGGGAACCACGACTCTTCAACACTCCTGGGACCTCAGTAAGTGTTAGGGGACCAGGACTCTTCAACACTCCTGGGACCTCAGTAAGTGTTAGGGAACCACGACTCTTCAACACTCCTGGGACCTCAGTAAGTGTTAGGGGACCACGACTCTTCAACACTCCTGGGACCTCAGTAAGTGTTAGGGGACCACGACTCTTCAACACTCCTGGGACCTCAGTAAGTGTTAGGGAACCACGACTCTTCAACACTCCTGGGACCTCAGTAAGTGTTAGGGAACCACGACTCTTCAACACTCCTGGGACCTCAGTAAGTGTTAGGGGACCACGACTCTTCAACACTCCTGGGACCTCAGTAAGTGTTAGGGAACCACGACTCTTCAACACTCCTGGGACCTCAGTTAGTGTTAGGGGACCACGACTCTTCAACACTCCTGGGACCTCAGTAAGTGTTAGGGGACCACGACTCTTCAACACTCCTGGGACCTCAGTAAGTGTTAGGGGACCACGACTCTTCAACACTCCTGGGACCTCAGTAAGTGTTAGGGGACCACGACTCTTCAACACTCCTGGGACCTCAGTTAGTGTTAGGGGACCACGACTCTTCAACACTCCTGGGACCTCAGTAAGTGTTAGGGGACCACGACTCTTCAACACTCCTGGGACCTCAGTAAGTGTTAGGGAACCACGACTCTTCAACACTCCTGGGACCTCAGTAAGTGTTAGGGGACCACGACTCTTCAACACTCCTGGGACCTCAGTAAGTGTTAGGGAACCACGACTCTTCAACACTCCTGGGACCTCAGTAAGTGTTAGGGAACCACGACTCTTCAACACTCCTGGGACCTCAGTAAGTGTTAGGGGACCACGACTCTTCAACACTCCTGGGACCTCAGTAAGTGTTAGGGAACCACGACTCTTCAACACTCCTGGGACCTCAGTTAGTGTTAGGGGACCACGACTCTTCAACACTCCTGGGACCTCAGTTAGTGTTAGGGGACCACGACTCTTCAACACTCCTGGGACCTCAGTAAGTGTTAGGGAACCACGACTCTTCAACACTCCTGGGACCTCAGTTAGTGTTAGGGGACCACGACTCTTCAACACTCCTGGGACCTCAGTAAGTGTTAGGGGACCACGACTCTTCAACACTCCTGGGACCTCAGTAAGTGTTAGGGGACCACGACTCTTCAACACTCCTGGGACCTCAGTTAGTGTTAGGGGACCACGACTCTTCAACACTCCTGGGACCTCAGTAAGTGTTAGGGAACCACGACTCTTCAACACTCCTGGGACCTCAGTTAGTGTTAGGGGACCACGACTCTTCAACACTCCTGGGACCTCAGTAAGTGTTAGGGGACCACGACTCTTCAACATTCCTGGGATCTCAGTAAGTGTTAGGGGACCACGACTCTTCAACACTCCTGGGACCTCAGTTAGTGTTAGGGAACCACGACTCTTCAACACTCCTGGGACCTCAGTAAGTGTTAGGGGACCACGACTCTTCAACACTCCTGGGACCTCAGTAAGTGTTAGGGGACCACGACTCTTCAACACTCCTGGGACCTCAGTTAGTGTTAGGGGACCACGAGTCTTCAACACTCCTGGGACCTCAGTAAGTGTTAGGGGACCACGACTCTTCAACACTCCTGGGACCTCAGTTAGTGTTAGGGGACCACGACTCTTCAGCACTCCTGGGACCTCAGTAAGTGTTAGGGGACCACGACTCTTCAACACTCCTGGGACCTCAGTAAGTGTTAGGGGACCACGACTCTTCAACACTCCTGGGACCTCAGTAAGTGTTAGGGGACCTCGACTCTTCAACACTCCTGGGACCTCAGTAAGTGTTAGGGGACCACGACTCTTCAACACTCCTGGGACCTCAGTAAGTGTTAGGGAACCACGACTCTTCAACACTCCTGGGACCTCAGTAAGTGTTAGGGAACCACGACTCTTCAACACTCCTGGGACCTCAGTTAGTGTTAGGGGACCACGACTCTTCAACACTCCTGGGACCTCAGTTAGTGTTAGGGAACCACGACTCTTCAACACTCCTGGGACCTCAGTTAGTGTTAGGGGACCACGACTCTTCAACACTCCTGGGACCTCAGTAAGTGTTAGGGGACCACGACTCTTCAACACTCCTGGGACCTCAGTAAGTGTTAGGGAACCACGACTCTTCAACACTCCTGGGACCTCAGTTAGTGTTAGGGAACCACGACTCTTCAACACTCCTGGGACCTCAGTAAGTGTTAGGGAACCACGACTCTTCAACACTCCTGGGACCTCAGTTAGTGTTAGGGAACCACGACTCTTCAACACTCCTGGGACCTCAGTTAGTGTTAGGGGACCACGACTCTTCAACACTCCTGGGACCTCAGTAAGTGTTAGGGAACCACGACTCTTCAACACTCCTGGGACCTCAGTAAGTGTTAGGGGACCACGACTCTTCAACACTCCTGGGACCTCAGTAAGTGTTAGGGAACCACGACTCTTCAACACTCCTGGGACCTCAGTTAGTGTTAGGGAACCACGACTCTTCAACACTAATGGGACCTCAGTTAGTGTTAGGGGACCACGACTCTTCAACACTCCTGGGACCTCAGTTAGTGTTAGGGGACCACGACTCTTCAACACTCCTGGGACCTCAGTTAGTGTTAGGGAACCACGACTCTTCAACACTCCTGGGACCTCAGTTAGTGTTAGGGGACCACGACTCATCAACACTCCTGGGACCTCAGTTAGTGTTAGGGGACCACGACTCTTCAACACTCCTGGGACCTCAGTAAGTGTTAGGGAACCACGACTCTTCAACACTTCTGGGACCTCAGTAAGTGTTAGGGAACACGACTCTTCAACACTCCTGGGACCTCAGTTAGTGTTAGGGAACCACGACTCTTAACACTCCTGGGACCTCAGTAAGTGTTAGGGAACCACGACTCTTCAACACTCCTGGGACCTCAGTAAGTGTTAGGGGACCACGACTCTTCAACACTCCTGGGACCTCAGTAAGTGTTAGGGAACCACGACTCTTCAACACTCCTGGGACCTCAGTAAGTGTTAGGGGACCACGACTCTTCAACACTCCTGGGACCTCAGTAAGTGTTAGGGGACCACGACTCTTCAACACTCCTGGGACCTCAGTAAGTGTTAGGGGACCACGACTCTTCAACACTCCTGGGACCTCAGTAAGTGTTAGGGGACCACGACTCTTCAACACTCCTGGGACCTCAGTAAGTGTTAGGGGACCACGACTCTTCAACACTCCTGGGACCTCAGTAAGTGTTAGGGAACCACGACTCTTCAACACTCCTGGGACCTCAGTAAGTGTTAGGGAACCACGACTCTTCAACACTCCTGGGACCTCAGTAAGTGTTAGGGAACCACGACTCTTCAACACTCCTGGGACCTCAGTAAGTGTTAGGGAACCACGACTCTTCAACACTCCTGGGACCTCAGTAAGTGTTAGGGAACCACGACTCTTCAACACTCCTGGGACCTCAGTAAGTGTTAGGGAACCACGACTCTTCAACACTCCTGGGACCTCAGTAAGTGTTAGGGGACCACGACTCTTCAACACTCCTGGGACCTCAGTAAGTGTTAGGGGACCACGACTCTTCAACACTCCTGGGACCTCAGTAAGTGTTAGGGGACCACGACTCTTCAACACTCCTGGGGCCTCAGTAAGTGTTAGGGAACCACGACTCTTCAACACTCCTGGGACCTCAGTTAGTGTTAGGGAACCACGACTCTTCAACGCTCCTGGGACCTCAGTAAGTGTTAGGGGACCACGACTCTTCAACACTCCTGGGACCTCAGTAAGTGTTAGGGAACCACGACTCTTCAACACTCCTGGGACCTCAGTAAGTGTTAGGGGACCACGACTCTTCAACACTCCTGGGACCTCAGTAAGTGTTAGGGGACCACGACTCTTCAACACTCCTGGGACCTCAGTAAGTGTTAGGGAACCACGACTCTTCAACACTCCTGGGACCTCAGTAAGTGTTAGGGAACCACGACTCTTCAACACTCCTGGGACCTCAGTAAGTGTTAGGGGACCACGACTCTTCAACACTCCTGGGACCTCAGTAAGTGTTAGGGAACCACGACTCTTCAACACTCCTGGGACCTCAGTTAGTGTTAGGGGACCACGACTCTTCAACACTCCTGGGACCTCAGTAAGTGTTAGGGGACCACGACTCTTCAACACTCCTGGGACCTCAGTAAGTGTTAGGGGACCACGACTCTTCAACACTCCTGGGACCTCAGTAAGTGTTAGGGGACCACGACTCTTCAACACTCCTGGGACCTCAGTTAGTGTTAGGGGACCACGACTCTTCAACACTCCTGGGACCTCAGTAAGTGTTAGGGGACCACGACTCTTCAACACTCCTGGGACCTCAGTAAGTGTTAGGGAACCACGACTCTTCAACACTCCTGGGACCTCAGTAAGTGTTAGGGGACCACGACTCTTCAACACTCCTGGGACCTCAGTAAGTGTTAGGGAACCACGACTCTTCAACACTCCTGGGACCTCAGTAAGTGTTAGGGAACCACGACTCTTCAACACTCCTGGGACCTCAGTAAGTGTTAGGGGACCACGACTCTTCAACACTCCTGGGACCTCAGTTAGTGTTAGGGGACCACGACTCTTCAACACTCCTGGGACCTCAGTAAGTGTTAGGGGACCACGACTCTTCAACACTCCTGGGACCTCAGTTAGTGTTAGGGGACCACGACTCTTCAACACTCCTGGGACCTCAGTAAGTGTTAGGGGACCACGACTCTTCAACACTCCTGGGACCTCAGTAAGTGTTAGGGAACCACGACTCTTCAACACTCCTGGGACCTCAGTAAGTGTTAGGGGACCACGACTCTTCAACACTCCTGGGACCTCAGTTAGTGTTAGGGAACCACGACTCTTCAACACTCCTGGGACCTCAGTAAGTGTTAGGGAACCACGACTCTTCAACACTCCTGGGACCTCAGTAAGTGTTAGGGAACCACGACTCTTCAACACTCCTGGGACCTCAGTGTTAGGGAACCACGACTCTTCAACACTCCTGGGACCTCAGTAAGTGTTAGGGAACCACGACTCTTCAACACTCCTGGGACCTCAGTTAGTGTTAGGGAACCACGACTCTTCAACACTCCTGGGACCTCAGTAAGTGTTAGGGGACCACGACTCTTCAACACTCCTGGGACCTCAGTAAGTGTTAGGGGACCACGACTCTTCAACACTCCTGGGACCTCAGTAAGTGTTAGGGAACCACGACTCTTCAACACTCCTGGGACCTCAGTAAGTGTTAGGGGACCACGACTCTTCAACACTCCTGGGACCTCAGTAAGTGTTAGGGAACCACGACTCTTCAACACTCCTGGGACCTCAGTAAGTGTTAGGGGACCACGACTCTTCAACACTCCTGGGACCTCAGTAAGTGTTAGGGGACCACGACTCTTCAACACTCCTGGGACCTCAGTTAGTGTTAGGGAACCACGACTCTTCAACACTCCTGGGACCTCAGTAAGTGTTAGGGGACCACGACTCTTCAACACTCCTGGGACCTCAGTAAGTGTTAGGGAACCACGACTCTTCAACACTCCTGGGACCTCAGTAAGTGTTAGGGAACCACGACTCTTCAACACTCCTGGGACCTCAGTAAGTGTTAGGGGACCACGACTCTTCAACACTCCTGGGACCTCAGTAAGTGTTAGGGAACCACGACTCTTCAACACTCCTGGGACCTCAGTAAGTGTTAGGGAACCACGACTCTTCAACACTCCTGGGACCTCAGTAAGTGTTAGGGGACCACGACTCTTCAACACTCCTGGGACCTCAGTAAGTGTTAGGGAACCACGACTCTTCAACACTCCTGGGACCTCAGTTAGTGTTAGGGGACCACGACTCTTCAACACTCCTGGGACCTCAGTAAGTGTTAGGGAACCACGACTCTTCAACACTCCTGGGACCTCAGTAAGTGTTAGGGGACCACGACTCTTCAACACTCCTGGGACCTCAGTAAGTGTTAGGGGACCACGACTCTTCAACACTCCTGGGACCTCAGTAAGTGTTAGGGAACCACGACTCTTCAACACTCCTGGGACCTCAGTTAGTGTTAGGGAACCACGACTCTTCAGCACTCCTGGGACCTCAGTAAGTGTTAGGGGACCACGACTCTTCAACACTCCTGGGACCTCAGTTAGTGTTAGGGGACCACGACTCTTCAACACTCCTGGGACCTCAGTTAGTGTTAGGGGACCACGACTCTTCAACACTCCTGGGACCTCAGTAAGTGTTAGGGAACCACGACTCTTCAACACTCCTGGGACCTCAGTTAGTGTTAGGGAACCACGACTCTTCAACACTCCTGGGACCTCAGTAAGTGTTAGGGAACCACGACTCTTCAACACTCCTGGGACCTCAGTAAGTGTTAGGGAACCACGACTCTTCAACACTCCTGGGACCTCAGTAAGTGTTAGGGGACCACGACTCTTCAACACTCCTGGGACCTCAGTAAGTGTTAGGGAACCACGACTCTTCAACACTCCTGGGACCTCAGTAAGTGTTAGGGAACCACGACTCTTCAACACTCCTGGGACCTCAGTAAGTGTTAGGGGACCACGACTCTTCAACACTCCTGGGACCTCAGTAAGTGTTAGGGAACCACGACTCTTCAACACTCCTGGGACCTCAGTAAGTGTTAGGGAACCACGACTCTTCAACACTCCTGGGACCTCAGTAAGTGTTAGGGAACCACGACTCTTCAACACTCCTGGGACCTCAGTAAGTGTTAGGGAACCACGACTCTTCAACACTCCTGGGACCTCAGTAAGTGTTAGGGAACCACGACTCTTCAACACTCCTGGGACCTCAGTAAGTGTTAGGGAACCACGACTCTTCAACACTCCTGGGACCTCAGTAAGTGTTAGGGGACCACGACTCTTCAACACTCCTGGGACCTCAGTAAGTGTTAGGGAACCACGACTCTTCAACACTCCTGGGACCTCAGTTAGTGTTAGGGGACCACGACTCTTCAACACTCCTGGGACCTCAGTAAGTGTTAGGGAACCACGACTCTTCAACACTCCTGGGACCTCAGTAAGTGTTAGGGAACCACGACTCTTCAACACTCCTGGGACCTCAGTTAGTGTTAGGGGACCACGACTCTTCAACACTCCTGGGACCTCAGTAAGTGTTAGGGGACCACGACTCTTCAACACTCCTGGGACCTCAGTAAGTGTTAGGGAACCACGACTCTTCAACACTCCTGGGACCTCAGTAAGTGTTAGGGAACCACGACTCTTCAACACTCCTGGGACCTCAGTTAGTGTTAGGGGACCACGACTCTTCAACACTCCTGGGACCTCAGTAAGTGTTAGGGAACCACGACTCTTCAACACTCCTGGGACCTCAGTAAGTGTTAGGGGACCACGACTCTTCAACACTCCTGGGACCTCAGTAAGTGTTAGGGAACCACGACTCTTCAACACTCCTGGGACCTCAGTAAGTGTTAGGGAACCACGACTCTTCAACACTCCTGGGACCTCAGTAAGTGTTAGGGAACCACGACTCTTCAACACTCCTGGGACCTCAGTAAGTGTTAGGGTTTACCAACTTGTGTCGATACTAATAATAGCAATAATAATAATATTAATATAATAGTAATGATGATGATAATATAAGGAATGAGGAGGAAGAAGAAGAAAGAAGAAGGAAGAAGACGGTGAAGAAAGAAGGAAGAAGTCATTAAAGGCGGTAAGGAATATTTTCATCAGTGTGTTAGTCACTCCAGAGCTGTTACCAGGTGTCATCACAGCAGCACCAGCTGGATGCTGCACGTGGTCATAAAAACAGCAGCACCAGCTGGATGCTGCACGTGGTCACCATCTTAGTCATGTTGTTGTTGTTGTTGTTGTTGTTGTTGTTGTTGTTGTTTGTGGGGTTGATCGAGGAAGCAAGATTTGTTTAACCACAGAGAAGACGACAACACTTGTGCGGTTATTTACAGAGCTGATCCCCCTTTCTCCCCCCCATCCCTTGCCCCCCTTCCTCCCATCCCCTGCCTCCATCCCTTGCCCCCATTCCCTGCTTCTTACCTACCATCCCCTTCCCCCTACCACCCACCCCCTGCCTCCATCCACTGCAGGACCTTCGTACGCCATCATCATCTGTACCTTATCTATCTCCTCGTACCCTGGCTTGCCCGGACTTAATTTCCTCGGTTACTTTCTTGCCAGACACTGTCTTGCCAGACACTGTCTAGTCAAGACACTGTACTTTCTGAACCTCCACAGATACAAGAAGTTATTTATTCCCGGTTAAGCCTCGTTTAAGTCCGGGTCGCTTTTATTTGGCGGTGAGAAAGATCTATGTCAACACTCGTTTCTCACGCCAGCAGGCTAGCCTAGCCTAGCCTAGCCTAGCCTAGCCTATTCTATCCTGGTATAGTCTGACCTGGTTTGGTCTGGCCTGGCCTGGCCTGGTTTGGTCTGGCCTGGCCTTGCCTGGCCTGGCCTGGCTTGGTCTGGCCTGGCCTGGCCTGGCCTGGCTTGGTCTGGCCTGGCCTGGCGTGGCGTGGCCTAGCTTGGCATGGCCTAGTAGCGGAGCTGAAGATTGAGACACTTATGCAACATATGGGAATCTTTATTCAGGAAACGTTTCGCCACACAGTGCCTTCATCAGTCCAATACAAAGTAGAAAGGCGTAAGGAGAGGAGTGACGAAGGACTGATGAAGCCACTGTGTGGCGAAACGTTCCTGAATAAAGATTCCCATATGTTGCATAAGTGTCTCAATCTTCAACTTGTCGGTTTTTCAAACCCTTCATCACAACTGTCAGACACTGCAGCATCATGGGATCTTGTTACAAAGAATTCTTCAACACTTGTTCAACCTTTGGACGAAGACCTTCTTCGACTAGTGGATGATACCACTATGACCCCACCTCCTCCTGCTTCGCCTTACCTCACTACAGTATATAAGCCACGTCTACGGCCCTGTGCTGTACATTCTACAAGATTGATGGACTGAACACATCGACTCCAGGCTGAGGGACTGATTACCTCAAACCCCTCCTCTCCTTATGCCTTTCTACTTTGTATTGGACTGATGAAGCCACTGTGTGGCGAAACGTTTCCTGAATAAAGATTCCCATATGTTGCATAAGTGTCTCAATCTTCAACTGGTCGGTTTTTCAAACCCTTCATCACACACTAGTAGCGGAGCGTAACGCCAGGCCTTGCTAGCGTTCAATGGATCCAAGTCTGTTGATAGTGTTTGTCTAGATCCGTTCTTCACCAGAGGATCTGACTGGCGATTTATGGCCTCCTGAAGGTGAAGCAGAAGGGCCAGCTGCTGCTGCTGCTTCCCCGCCAGGTGTGCTTAAAGTTAATTAGTGACCAGTGATAGTTTGGCTAAACACACATGAAAGGCCTCACCACTTGGCTAAGTAATCCCACCACACTTTTTTTTTTTAATTAGTTAGTTGAAGTAAACAAGTGTGAAACACATGTGTTTCTTTGATGTATATATATATATATATATATATATATATATATATATATATATATATATATATATATATATATATATATATATATATATGTATATATATATATATATATATATATATATATATATATAAATATATATAGATATATATATATATATATATATATATATATATATATATATATGTCGTGCCGAATAGGCAGAATTTGCGATCTTGGCTTAAATAGCAACGCTCATCTTGCCATATAGGACAAGCGAAAATTTGTGTATGCAATAATTTCGCCAAAATCATTCTGAACCTAACGAAAAAAATATATTTCACTGTGTTTGTTTAGTATTAAATTACTGTAAACAAATCTAAAATATATTTAGTTGGGTTAGGCTAAAATAAATTGCTCTTGTTATAATAAGGTTAGGTAAGTTTTCTAAGATTCTTTTGGTGCAAAATTATAAATTTTTACAGTAACATTAATGAAAAAAATATATCTTTAAATGTGTAAGAGAAAATTCCAGAGAGAACTTAATTTTAAATGAGTTCTTGCTAATTGACCAGTTTTACATATTCGGCACGACATATATATATATATATATATATATATATATATATATATATATATATATATATATATATATATATATATATATATATATATATATATATATATATATATATATATATATGTTGCAGTTTAAAAACTGTAGTGTAAAGCACCCTTCTGGCAAGACAGTGATGGAGTGAATGATGGTGAGTTTTTCTTTTTCGGGCCACCCTGCTTTGGTGGGAATCGGCCAGTGTGATAATAAAAATTTATATATATATATATATATATATATATATATATATATATATATATATATATATATATATATATATATATATATATATATATAATTTGTCAGGTCAGCCTTGCTTAACAAGTATGGATGGAGCCGTGCTCTCTCTCTCTCTCTCTCTCTCTCTCTCTCTCTCTCTCTCTCTCTCTCTCTCTCTCTCTCTCTCTCTCTCTCTCTCTCGCTCGCTCGCTCGCTCGCATTCGCTCTCGCTCTCGCTCTCACTGACGTGTTCCGTGGGCGTGGGAGAGGACAACCATGAAGGCAGGAGTGGGTTTGGGTGTTTCCTGGGCGTGCAGTAGTCGACATTCCTACCCGGGATCCTGCCTCCCAACTCGTCCCCTCTTTCTCTCCCAACCTTTCCCTCACCCTCATGTGAGGGAAAAGTTCAATAGATAGGAGTAGCGAGGGAGTATATAGTAACAATAGTTTCATTGCCGGCTACTTGTTAAGGTAGGGTAAGTCCAGATCCCGCTATTCCCCCCCCCCCCATTTTTTCCCCCTCCCCGAAAGTGATAGTTTGATTGCCGGCTGCTTGTTAAGGTAGGGTCAGTCTAGCTCCCGCTATCCCTTCCCCTCCCTCTTCCCCCCCCCCCGAAAGGTGACGTGTGGGGCTCCGGTCAAACAGTAAATCACTCGACTCACAGCTCCCAACACTACTGTAAGTACACGCCTGATCATATTTTAGTGGACTTATTGGTTGAAAGCTTCACTTTTGACCAATAATTAACTTAGTCCTTTCAGTCTTTATCTGTTAAATGTTTTAATAATCACCACATCTTTTAGGTATTGTACTTATCATGGAGAGTGATTTCTTAAGCAGTGGGTAATCTGTCTCTCTTTACAGCTTGGAATGACAGAGAGGGTCACCTGCCAACCAACGAGAAGAATAGAAGGAGACGGACTAACGTCCTGAGACGTCCCATGTTTAGTCTACTTACCTGTTATGTAAGCCAACACAGGACCTAACCCCTCATCATAGCAGTGGTAACGAACCTGTTTTCCTGTCATCTGAAGTAATTACACACGGCTATACTCTGTGAAGAACGAGCCAGTGGTGGTCACCAACACCTGCTACCCCCCCACATCAGCAACGGCTACGATTTCAACAACACTCAGTGTCACCAACACCTGACACCCCATTACCACGATATACCTATATTAGCGTTGAGTTCAAATGTAATTTTTTTCATTTCATTTTTCATTTTTCTTTCAATTAGGATACCCATTCATGTTTTATTGTTTTACATTTTCCGTTTCTAAATAATAAAGTGTTTATCATTGTCTGTTATTATTTCTTTTTCTATTCATTAATTTTCCTGAGGAGGAGCCAGCCTTGGTAATACTGACTGAAGTTGTTACAGGGCTGAGTAAGCCTTCACAAGTGGCGACCTTGCCAGGATCAACTCTACTGAATCAAGATTCAATTCCATCTCGAATCTACCATTGGAACTTCAACGCCGCATACCACAGACGGTTACCACCAGCCATGAGTAATCATTCTCTATGGTAGGACTACGGTACAGGTATTTAAAAGATTTGGTGATTGTTATAGTCTCAATTTATTGTAAGTCAAGTCAGGCAGGATATAATATTTAATTCTGCCACCTTTTCGAGCTTGAAACACTTTGGAGGATTAGACTCTAGGGACCCGAGATTTTCCAGTGACAATTTGTTTCATTGAGCTCTTTATTATATCAAGGGAACTGTCGTAGGACACTCTTGATTTGTGGGTGAGAAGATTGGATGGTCAAGTGACCCCATTCTACTTACTGTTTGCTCAGAGCCGGCATAGAACCCTTCGTTTTAATTAATACATATTGTTTAATTGAAGTAGGGATCGAGCCCTCTGGTTTATTTACAGTTTGAGCAGAGCAGGAATTGAACCCTCCATTTTCTTTAATACCCGTTTCATTTCCCCTGATAGTTTAAGTTATTCTTGCAAGTATGGAGGAATACCAGTTTTGGATGAATGCTGGAAGTAAGTTAGGAATAACAGGGAAAAATTTAGAATCTTTCATTAGTGCTAAGATCCAGGAAAGACTTGAAAGAGAGAGAGAGAGAGAGAGAATCGAAAGAGAAGAGAATAAGGAGAGAGAAAGAATAGAGAGAGAGAATCAAGAAAGACAGTTAGAAAGAGAAAGAGAGGATAAAAAGGAGAGAGATCGAATTGAAAGAGAAAACCAAGATAGACAGTTAGAAAGAGAGAGAGAAGACAAAAAGGAGCGTGATAGACTTGATCGTGAGGAGAGAGCTAGAGTACGTGAGGAACAAGCTAAAGTACGTGAGGAACAAGTTAAATTAAGAGAACTTGAGGAAAGAGCAAAGGATAGAGAAGTTGAGGAACGAGCTAGAGAATGTGAGGAAAGAGCTAGAGAACATGAGGAAAAAGCGAGAGAGCATGAGTTAATAGAGAGAGAAAAGGATCGCAAGCTCGAAAAAGCTCGCCTTGAATTAGAGAATAAAAAGTTAACTCTTACACAACAACAATTAGAGGAAGGAGTAATTGAACATCATGCAGCTAGTGCACATATTCCAACACCTAATTTACCTCCCTTCACAGAGGGTGAAGACATTACTTCATACATCATCAGGTTTGAAAATACCGCTACCCTCTGTGAATGGCCTGCTGACACCTGGGCTACCAGGTTAGGAATGTTATTTTCTGGTACAGCCTTGAATATCTATGCAACTTTGTCGCAGGATATCATATGTAATTATAACCTACTGAAGAAGGCAATCCTTAAAGCATATCAAAAAACCACTAATTCTTACAGGAAAGATTTCAGGTATGCCACCTTACAGCCTGGCCAGAACTTTCAGCAGTTACAGGTAACACTCTTTCGTTTGTTCGACTTTTGGATAGAGAGTTCAGGAATTGATCACAGTTATGAATCTCTTAGAGACTTCATGGTTGCTGACCAGTTCCTGACAGCTCTTCCCCACCAGATAAGAACATTCATTAGAGAACGTAACCTGATTAAAGCTGAGGAAGTTGCTGAGGCCGCTGACTTGTATGCTGAGGCTCACAATTCCTATAAAGACCTAAAGGGATCGAACCCTAAGGGCAAGGGTTCATCAGACCTTAAGAAATCAAAGCCTCTAGTGGAAAGTAAAGTGACTTCTTTTATTCCTGTTTGTCATTTGTGTGGTGTTAAGGGACATAAACGTCCAGATTGTCCTTCTAAGAAGGTCCAAAAAGTTGGAAGATGTTTTAAAGACTGTAATGACCAAGCACCCTTCTGTTCAGGAACAGTTAATGGACTTAATGTATCTACCATTTTACGAGACACTGGATGCACATGTATAGTCATTTCTGATAAGCTGTTCCCTAATCTTAAAGAAACTCATTCCTCTGCTATACTTTCAGACTACTTGGGCCGTACAGACACTTTTCCTACCATCCGTTGTTACATTAGGTCTAAATGGTTCACAGGTTGGTCTGAAGCCGTACTAGCTCCCATCACTTCTTGCTCCGTACTAATAGGTAATGTAAAAGGTGCCATTCTTCCTTCTGAGGTTGACCTTTCATCACCAAAGATGGACATAAGTGTTTCAGATCCTCTTCCTGTAGAGTCAGAGAAGCCCCTCGAAAGTTCAGATGAGACAATGTCTCGTGAGATTCATGTGGGATTAAAAACCAGTGATGCTACTCTCGAAAGCGAGGTAGTAGGATCACCGGTTCACTTGTTAGATGAAAGTGAAGATATCACCTCCGATACCATAAATGTCTTGACTAGGGCTCAGACCAAAGCCCAGGCTTCTCCTACTGTCCGTCCTTTGATTTTCCCTGACTTTAAGCCTTTAGATATATCGAAGGACTCCTTTGCCAATTTACAACGTAATTGCCCTTCTCTTCAGAATTGCTATAATGCCGCTAAACAAAATCAAGTTATCCAAAGGAAAAACTTTTCATATAAATTTGAATATATAAAAGGTATCTTGTACAAGTCAGTATTCTAATTAAATTCAGATGAGATAGACTATTCCATCTTAGTTGTTCCAAGTCAATGCAGAGAGACTGTTCTTAAAATGGCTCATGACTTACCAGTGGCCGGACATTTCTCGCATCGTAAAACCTTAAATAAAATTAGGGAAACCTTTTTTTGGCCAAAAATATCCTCTGATGTCACTACCTATTGTAGATCGTGTAAAGTTTGCCAACTGTCATCCTCCCGAGGTACCAGGCGAGTATCTATGGTCAAAATGCCAGTCTTTACGGAACCCTTTTAAAGAGTAGCTATTGACATCGTTGGTCCTTTATCACCACTTTCATCTGGATGACATAGATATATATTAACATTAATTGATAATGCTTCGAGTTTCCCTGAAGCCATACCCTTAAAGACCATAACTACTACAGAGGTGGCTGAAGCCCTTTTGTCTATCTTCTCCAGAGTGGGCATCCCTAAAGAAATTTTGTCTGACCGTGGGACACAATTCACATCTGACTTAATGCAACATCTCTACCAACTTCTGGGAGTGAAGCCTCTCTTCACCACACCCTATCATCCCAGCTGTAATGGGAGGATTGAGCGCCAGCATTCGATTCTTAAGTCCATTTTAAGGAAACTTTGCTCCCTTAAACCTAAGGAGTGGCATCGTTACCTACCCTGTGCTTTGTTTGCCATGAAGGAAGTTCCCAGTGACTCTTTGGGGTTTTCACCTTTTGAACTTCTCTATGGTAGACAGGCCAGAGGTCCATTGTCCATCCTTCATGACTTATGGACTAATGAGGAGGTAAATGCTGAGGTTCAGTCTTCTTACCAGTTTCTCCTTGACCTTAGATCCAAACTTGAGGAGACCTCTGACATAGTTTCGAAAAACCTAAGCTTGTCAATGGACCAGTACAAAACCTATTTTGATTCCAAAAGTCAGAGGAGAAGTTTTAAAGTAGGGGATGAAGTTCTGGTACTTTTGCCTATCAAGTCAAATAAATTATTAGTAGCATGGAAAGGTCCATATAAAGTATTAAAAATTTGTGGGAAAGTTGACTACCTCATAGAAGTCAAGGGGAAACCTAAGCTTTATCATATCAACATCCTTAAGAAATATTACCGAAGAAATTCGGTTAACTGCCTTAATAACTTTGACTTAGTTTTTCCACACGAACTTGATAAGACAACTGAAGAATGTAAGGTGTGCGTAATTGACACCTCTAACTTAGACTATGATGAAGAACTACATGACTTGGTGACTCTTGACCACTCGGGCGCAACCAACATTAATATTAATGAATCTTTGGATGACCATAAGAGACATGAACTACTTCAATGTGTGAGTAACTTTTCAGACGTCTTTACTGATATTCCAGGTGTTACCTCCACGGTAGTCCATAAGATTGACTTATTGACGGACAATCCGATCAAACGGAAATTATACCCAGTTCCAGTTCACCTTAGGGATGCATTTGACCGAGAGGTAGACAAATTATTAAAACTAAAGATCATTGAACCTTCAGTATCTGCATATTGCTCACCAGTAGTCATGGTTAAGAAGGAGGATAATTCATATAGACTTGCTATTGACTTCAGAGGCCTTAATGCTATAACTCGGTGGGATGCTGAACCTATGCCCTTAATAGATAGCGATCTACACAAATTTTATGACGCTTCCTTCTTTTCAGAGATTGATATTGCGCAGGCATATCATCAAGTAATGTTAGATCCTTCTTCTAAGCAGTACACTGCTTTTCCTACCCACCAAGGACTGATGCAGTATAGAACTATGCCCTTCGGTTTGGTAACTGCCTGTGCTACCTACGTGAGACTGATGAGAAAGGTCTTGGGTAATATGCCAAATGTTTCAGTTTATTTTGATAACATTTACGTAATGACATCCACGTGGGGTGAACATATCCAAACATTAACATCAGTTTTGCGTAGGTTACGCTCACATGGCCTCACTGCCAAGCCGAAGAAATGCTTCCTTGGGTATAACAAGATTAGATATCTTGGACTGATACTTTCTAATAACTCTTTGCAGCCTCTCCCCAGTAAGATCAAAGCTTTATTAGAATTTAAATTCCCCAAAACCAAGAAGCTCATGCGTAGCTTTCTTGGTTCTGTAAATTTTTATGCACGGTTTATCCCGAACCTTACTGATCTTACAGGCATCTTATCTGACTTCCTTAAAAAGTCTGTGAAGGAACCTCTTGAACTTTCCGACGTAGCTCGGGAAAAGTTTAATGAGATTAAAAGTATCTTTTCGAAAGACCCTATACTTAAGATTCCAGATATTAATAAAACATTTTGTTTAAGAACTGATGCCTCCAATACTGGCTTAGGTGCGGTGCTACTACAATACCATGATGGTACTCCCTTCCCTGTATGCTTCCTAAGCCAGAAACTCCTTCCTGCAGAAACGAGATACTCCACCATAGAAAAGGAATGTTTGGCCCTTGTGTGGGGTATCTCCAAACTTAAATTTTATTTGCTGGGAAAAGAATTCATTTTAGAAACAGACCACAAACCTTTGATATACCTAGAAACTTTTAAGGGAACCAACAGTCGCCTCTTGAGGTGGACATTGGCACTCCAGGCTTTTAAGTTCCATATTGTGTATATCAATGGTTCATCCAATTATTTCTCTGACTGGTTAAGTCGTGACAGTCAGTAGAAGATTTGTTGCCTTATGCGACTTCCACATGTTAGAACTTTTTCCTCGCCTATTCTTCTTATACTCCTTGACTATAAGTCTTGGTATGGGGGAGTGTGAGGGAAAAGTTCAATAGATAGGAGTAGCGAGGGAGTATATAGTAACAATAGTTTCATTGCCAGCTACTTATTAAGGTAGGGTAAGTCCAGCTCCCGCTATTCCCCCTCCCCCCTTTTTCCCCCTCCCCGAAAGTGATAGTTTGATTGCCGGCTGCTTGTTAAGGTAGGGTCAGTCTAGCTCCCGCTATCCCTTCCCCTCCCTCTTCCCCCCCCCCGAAAGGTGACGTGTGGGGCTCTGGTCAAACAGTAAATCACTCGACTCACAGCTCCCAACACTACTGTAAGTACACACCTGATCATATTTTAGTGGACTTATTGGTTGAAAGCTTCACTTTTGACCAATAATTAACTTAGTCCTTTCATTCTTTATCTGTTAAATGTTTTAATAATCACCACATCTTTTAGGTATTGTACTTATCATGGAGAGTGATTTCTTAAGCAGTGGGTAATCTGTCTCTCTCTACAGCTTGGAATGACAGAGAGGGTCACCTGCCAACCAACAAGAAGAATAGAAGGAGACAGACTAACGTCCTGAGACGTCCCATGTTTAGTCTACTTACCTGTTATGTAAGCCAACACAGGACCTAACCCCTCATCATAGCAGTGATAATGAACCTGTTTTCCTGTCATCTGAAGTAATTACACACGGCTGTACTTGGTGAAGAACGAGCCAGTGGTGGTCACCAACACCTGCTACCCCCCCCCACATCAGCAACGGCTACGATTTCAACAACACTCAGTGTCACCAACACCTGATGCCCCATTACCATGATGTATCTATATTAGCGTTGAGTTCAAATGTAATTTTTTTCATTTCATTTTTCATTTTTCTTTCAGTTAGGATACCCATTCATGTTTTGTTTTACATTTTCCGTTTCTAAATAATAAAGTGTTTATCATTGTCTGTTATTATTTCTTTTTCTATTCATTAATTTTCCTGAGGAGGAGCCAGCCTTGGTAATACTGACTGAAGTTGTTACAGGGCTGAGTAAGCCTTCACAATCCTACTAACAAAACATTTGCCCAACCCAGTTTTCAATGCCACCCAAGTAATAGCTCTGATAACTCTATCCACTCTCATATGCAACTCCCACTCAAATCCAACCCCTCTCACTCATGTATTTATCCAACCTATATTTGAAACTACCCAAGGTTTTAGCCTCAATAACCCAACTAGGTAGACTGTTCCACTCATCAACTACCCTATTTCCAAACCAATACTTTCCTACATCCCTTCTAAATCTAAACTTGTCCAATTTGAATCCATTACTGCGGGTTCTCTCCTGGAGAGATATCCTCAAGACCTTGCTAATATCTCCCTTATTAATACCTATCTTCCACTTACACACTTCGATCATGTCTCCCCTCATTCTTCGTCTAACAAGTGAATGTAATTTAAGGGTCTTCAATCTTTCTTCATAAGGAAAATTTCTAATGCTATGTATTAATTTAGTCATTCTATGCTGAATGTTTTCTAACGAATTTATGTCCATTCTGTAATATGGAGACCAGAACTGAGCTGCATAATCTAGGTGAGGCCTTACTAATTATGTATAAAGCTGAAGTATAACCACTGGTCTTCTGTTGCTTACACTAATTGATATAAATCCCAATAATCTATTTGCCTTATTACGCACGCTTAGGCACTGGTGTCTTGGTTTAAGGTTGCTGCTCACCATAACCCCCAAATCCTTCTCACATTCTATACGGCTAAGTTCAACATTATTAAGCTGGTAGGTGCTAGGGTTATGGACATTTCCGAGCTTTAGAACTTTACATTTATCTACATTGAACTGCATCTGCCACTTTTCTGACCACGAATTCAGTTTTTCTGAATCCTCTTGAAGTTGTGAGACATAACTTATGAATCGATTGTCCTACCTATCTTCGTGTCATCAGCAAATTTGCTTATGTCACTAGTAATTTCCTCGTCAAGGTCATTGATATATATAATGAACAACAATGGGCCTAAAACTGATCCCTGCGGAACGCCACTTGTTACAGATCCCCACTCAGATTTAACCCCATTTATGCACACTCTCTGCTTCCTATTAGTGAGCCATGACTCGATCCATGACAGCATTTTTCCCCCAGTGCCATGAGCTGCCACTTTCTTCAAAAGTCTCTGATGTGGTACTCTATCAAAATCCTTACTAAAATCTAAATAAACAATATCGAATTCTTTTATCCTGATCAACGGCCTCAAAAGCTTTGCTGAAGAAGGTTAATAAATTAGTTAGGCAGGAACGGCCCCTCGTGAACCCATGTTGAGTATCATTAATCAAATTATGCCTATCGAGATGGCTTCTTATATTATCAGCTATAATTGACTCTAGTAATTTGCCTACAATTGAGGTTAGGCTTATTGGGCGGTAATTTGACGGTAACGACTTGTCCCCTGTTTTAAAAATAGGAACCACATTAGCCATCTTCCACATATCAGACACTACACCTGTTTGAAGAGATAAATTAAAAATATTAGTTAAAGGTTCACAGAGTTCCACTTTACACTCTTTAAGAATCCTTGAAAAAAGTTCATCAGGGCCAGGGGATTTATTTTGCTTTAATCGGTCTATCTGTTTGATAACCATTTCGCTAGTGACTGTGATATTGCATAATTTATCATCTTCAAGCCCCCTATAAAAATTAATTACTGGGATATTGTCAGTGTCTTCCTGAGTGAAAACCGAGAGAAAATAATTATTAAGAATAGAGCACATTTCATTCTCCTTGTCAGTGAGATGCCCAGAGTTATTTTTAAGGGGACCTATATTATTTCTAACTTTTGTTCTATATATCTGGAAAAAACTTTTTGGGTTAGTTTACGAATCCCTGGGAACTTTAATTTCAGAGTTCCGTTTACCTTTTCTTATACCCTTTTTAACGTCCCTCTTAATGTCAATATACTGATTCATAAGATGACCCTCACCTCTTTTGATACGCCTATAAATTCCCTTCCTCTGTCTTAAAAGATATTTGAGCCTATTATTCATCCATTTGGGGTCATTTCTATTCGATCTAATTTCCTTATATGGGATAAATGTCCTTTGGGCAGCATGTATTGCGTTAAGAAAGCTGTCATACTGATAGCTCTCTTCGTTACTCCAGTCTACAGATGATAAGTGTTCTCTAAGCCCATCGTAATCTGCTAAGCGAAAATCTGGAACTGTTAATGAGTTATCCCTACTATCATACTTCCATTCAATGCTAAATGTAATTGATTTGTGGTCGCTAGCTCCAAGTTCCTCTGAAATTTCTAAATTATTAACAAGGGATTCATTGTTTGCCAGAACTAAGTCAAGCAGGTTATTTCCCCTTGTAGGCTCTGTCACAAACTGCTTCAAAAAACAATCCTGAACTACTTCTAAGAAGTCGTTTGATTCTAAATTCCCTGTCAAGAAATTCCAATCAATATGACCAAAGTTAAAGTCTCCTAGAATTACTACGTTATCGTGCCTTGTGGCCTTAACAATTTCCTCCCATAGTAGTCTCCCTTGGTCCCTATCTAAGTTTGGGGTGGACGGTATATTACACCTAAAATCAATTTTTCATGTCCCTCTGAAAATTCTATCCAAACAGACTCTGTATGTGTTTCTTCAGACTTAATACCTATTTTTATGCAACAGTTCAAGCGATCTCGGACATACAGTGCCACCCCCCCCCCTTCTCGATACTTCTGTGTACTTGGAACAATTTAAAACCCTGTATGTGACATTCAGCAGGCATGTCCCGATTTTTCGTATTGAACCACGTCTCAGTTAAGGCAAATACATCAGTGTTACCTGCACTAGCAACTAGTCTCAACTCGTCCATCTTATTCCTAGCACTACGACTATTTGTGTAATATATATTCAAGGACCCTCCCTTCTCTTTTTTCTTCCTGATTTCTGTTCCTCCACTATGCCTGTTACTCTCCTTATCACCTAATGCCATTGGCTTTCCCGTGTTCATCAATAACTCTTCCTCATTCTGCCTATAACTGGTTTCCTTAAAACTCACAGTATCGCTACACTCAAAATTCATTGATTTTCCACGTAAACCCATACCACTATCTATTTCTAGTTTAAAGACCTAACTGCTCCCTCAACTGCGTTGGCCAGTGCTCCCACCCCAAACCTAGATAAGTGAACCCCATCCCTGGCATACATGTCATTTCTGCCATAGAAGAGGTCCCAGTTGTCAATGAATGTTACCACATTTTCCTTACAGTATTTGTCCAGCCACCAATTGACACCAATTGCCCTGGACAACCGTTCATTTCCAACTCCTCTCCTTGGCAAAATGCCACATATGACAGGTTTCCCACCCTTCCTCCTAATTATCTCTATTGCTGACATATACCTGCTAATCAGGTCCTCACTCCTATGTCTGCCAACATCGTTGCCTCCAGCACTGAGACAGATAATAGGATTGCTCCCATTACCTCTCATGATGTCATCCAGACGGCTAACAATATCCTTCATCCCAGCCCCAGGAAAACACACTCTCTGCCTCCTACTCCTATCCTTCAAGCAGAATGCCCTATCCATGTACCTAATCTGGCTATCCCCAACAACAATAATGTTTTTACCTTCCTTGGCGTCGTCCGTCGTGATGCTCCCAGTAGTCGACTCGCATTCGTCAGTTAGCGTTACACCTTCACTTGTGGAATTTGTCAAGATGTTCTCGATGGTTTTCGTTGGGGCTTGTAGGGGTGTCTCACTCACGTCAGCCAATGCTTCCTTGGTGCTCGTTGTGACATTCCCAGTAGAACACCCACATTCGTCAGGTAGCACCGAAAATTGGTTGGAAGTTTCCACAGTAGTCTTCTGGGTCCTCGTTGTTTCTGCCTCTCCAAAAGTCTTCTTGATCCTCAGCTTGGTTCCATGTTGCCCGGCCACTGACCAAGTTCCCCTCTTAACCTGGGGACTCACAACAGGAGGATTACTTCGAATCCTCTTGTTCTCCTTCGTTAATCGCCGTATCTCCTGCTTAGCAACCCTAAGCTCTTCTTTCAGCTGCTGATAAAGTTGCTCAAGAGAGGGCATCCTGGTTCAGATTCACAGAGAGCACACAAACAGGTCTTCACAGAGCTAAGTACACGTCACCACTCTTAACTTGATCAACTTTCCATTTCAAACTTCAGGTAATCTAGAAGACGGTCATAAGGATAATTGTTGTAATAAAGTTGGTAGAATTACCGACTATGTAAAGTAAAAGGACACAAGTGCAACTAATGTGACATTTTATTGTGGCAACGTTTCGCTTGACAAAGCTTCTGGAGAGCGAAACGTTGCCACAATAAAATGTCACATTAGTTGCACTTGTGTCCTTTTACTTTACAGGATAATTGTTAGTACAAAGTGCACTGGAATCATAAACACGAGGGAGGAATTGAAGCTTCGTACTGTATGTAAGACAGTAGCTCGGTTAAGCACCAACTTCCCTGGTAACATCATGAAGGATGGGACGCCACCAATCACGGCTCAGGAATGTGATGTTTCATGTCTGCAACATGCTAGACTTCAGAACTGTCAACCTGAACTACAGACTTCAGTAGGACAATGTAAATATCATTCAGTAATTCATTAATGCAGAGAGAGGTTCTGAATCTTTGTACGATAATACACCACCAATGGATTGTCCAATATGTGCCTGAACCTCCTTCACCAGACTGTGTAAATTACCATACCACCAGTACTATCAGGTACCTGATAGTACTGGTACCTGATAATACTGGTATGACCTCAAAAGATAACTTTACACATGGATAACTAGCAACACAACACCTGAAAAAATAAGGATTTTTATCATATTTATTGAAAAAACTGCAAATTTTCAGAGATGAGTCTTATACCCCCATTATTTAGTTCCCATACCCCCATTATTTAGTTCCTATACCCCCATTATTTAGTTCCCATACCACCATTATTTAGTTCCCATACCCCCATTATTTAGTCCCCATCCCCTCATTATTTAGTTCCCATGCCCCATTATTTAGTTCCCATACCCCAATTATTTAGTTCCCATACCCCCATTATTTAGTTCCCTTACCCCCATTATTTAGCTCCCATTCCTCCATTATTTAGTCCCTATACACCCATTAATTAACTCCCATATCCCATTATTTAATTCCCATACGTCATTATTTATTTCCCATACCCCCATTATTTAGTTCCCATACCCCATTGTTTAGTTCCTATACCACATTATTTAGTTCCCTTACCCCCATTATTTAGCTCCCATATCCCATTATTTAGTTCCCATTCCTCCATTATTTAGTCCCTATACACCCATTAATTAACTCCCATATCCCATTATTTAATTCCCATACCCCCGTTATTTAGTTTCCATACCCCCATTATTTTCTTCCCATACCCCCATTATTTATTTCCCATACCCCCATTATTTAGTTTCCATACCCCTATTATTTAGTTCCCATGCCCCCATTATTTTGTTCCCATACCCTCATTGTTTTGTTCCCTTACCACGAGGGGTTAGTATCGATACCTCCGATTAAGAACATATGCATTATAGGTTTGGTTGCAGCAGAGCTGGAGTTACTGTAACGTGAGTTACCATCTCTTCTGTGTTGTTAACACTGTTGTTAACTCTGTTAGTGTTCAACCCATCCAAGTTATTCACTGTGATCATACTAGTCTTTATACACTTGTTACCTTTGTGTATTTAGCAGGCTGCTGCTGCTGCTGCTGCTGCTGCTGCTGCTGCTGCTGCTGCTGTGGTAGTAGTGTTACCTTTGTGTATTTAGCAGGCTGCTGCTGCTGCTGCTGCTGCTGCTGCTGTGGTAGTAGTGTTACCTTTGTGTATTTAGCAGGCTGCTGCTGCTGCTGCTGCTGCTGCTGCTGTGGTAGTAGTGTTACCTTTGTGTGTTTAGCAGGCTGCTGCTGCTGCTGTGGTAGTAGTGTTACCTTTGTGTATTTAGCAGGCTACTGCTGCTGCTGCTGCTGCTGTGGTAGTAGTGTTACCTTTGTGTATTTAGCAGGCTGCTGCTGCTGCTGCTGCTGTGGTAGTAGTGTTACCTTTGTGTATTTAGCAGGCTGCTGCTGCTGCTGCTGCTGCTGCTGCTGTGGTAGTAGTGTTACCTTTGTGTGTTTAGCAGGCTGCTGCTGCTGCTGTGGTAGTAGTGTTACCTTTGTGTATTTAGCAGGCTACTGCTGCTGCTGCTGCTGCTGTGGTAGTAGTGTTACCTTTGTGTATTTAGCAGGCTGCTGCTGCTGCTGCTGCTGTGGTAGTAGTGTTACCTTTGTGTATTTAGCAGGCTGCTGCTGCTGCTGCTGCTGCTGTGGTAGTAGTGTTACCTTTGTGTATTTAGCAGGCTGCTGCTGCTGCTGCTGCTGCTGTGGTAGTAGTGTTACCTTTGTGTATTTAGCAGGCTGCTGCTGCTGCTGCTGCTGCTGTGGTAGTAGTGTTACCTTTGTGTATTTAGCAGGCTGCTGCTGCTGCTGCTGCTGCTGCTGCTGCTGCTGCTGCTGCTGCTGTGGTAGTAGTGTTACCTTTGTGTATTTAGCAGGCTGCTGCTGCTGCTGCTGCTGCTGTGGTAGTAGTGTTACCTTTGTGTATTTAGCAGGCTGCTGCTGCTGCTGCTGCTGCTGTGGTAGTAGTGTTACCTTTGTGTGTTTAGCAGGCTGCTGCTGCTGCTGTGGTAGTAGTGTTACCTTTGTGTATTTAGCAGGCTGCTGCTGCTGCTGCTGCTGCTGCTGCTGTGGTAGTAGTGTTACCTTTGTGTATTTAGCAGGCTGCTGCTGCTGCTGCTGCTGCTGCTGCTGTGGTAGTAGTGTGGCCTGTAGTCTCCTGAAGTAACTTATCAGTGTAGGCAGTCAGGTATCTTCATGTGAGACAACAGGTTCTTGCAGTGTTATCTTAAGTGACTTCTCAGTGTTGTTAGTGACTGGTCATTATGATAGCCCTATAGCGGGTAGTTAGTCGGGAGGATACATGGACACGTCTACTACATTTATTGCAGGTATTCACTCTATATACTAACTGGCCTTCAGCCAGTTAGTATATAGAATATTAACTGATGTGTTATTGTGCTAGCTCAGGCTGACACTACTGAAGTTTGCCAGCTCAGGCTGACACTACTGAAGCTTGCCAGCTCAGGCTGACATTACTGAAGTTTGCCAGCTCAGGCTGACACTACTGAAGTTTGCCAGCTCAGGCTGACATTACTGAAGTTTGCCAGCTCAGGCTGACACTACTGAAGCTTGCCAGCTCAGGCTGACACTACTGAAGCTTGCCAGCTCAGGCTGACACTTTTCAATACCTTATGTATGACTGTCAACCTGTGTGATAGAATATGACAGGGAAATGCAGCTAGCTTTTGATTCCACAATGTAACTATCATATAGAATAGTGTAGCAACACACTGCTGGTGTTCCTACTATGTAACTATCATACAGAATAGTGTAGCAACACACTGCTGGTGTTCCTACTATGTAACTATCATACAGAATAGTGTAGCAACACACTGCTGGTGTTCCTACTATGTAACTATCATACAGAATAGTGTAGCAACACACTGCTGGTGTTCCTACTATGTAACTATCATACAGAATAGTGTAGCAACACACTGCTGGTGTTCCTACTATGTAACTATCATACAGAATAGTGTAGCAACACACTGCTGGTGTTCCTACTATGTAACTATCATACAGAATAGTGTAGCAACACACTGCTGGTGTTCCTACTATGTAACTATCATACAGAATAGTGTAGCAACACACTGCTGGTGTTCCTATGTAACTATCATACAGAATAGTGTAGCAACACACTGCTGGTGTTCCTACTATGTAACTATCATACAGAATAGTGTAGCAACACACTGCTAATGTATATTCCCTGCCAATACCCCTTTAACTCTGCTGCCCCTTCTCTTCCTCTACCCCAATTTCATTCACCTCTCCCCCTTCCCCCTATCCCATCCCCTCTCCCTCTTCCTCCCCTCTCTCCCCCTTCCTAAATTTGGGATTGCTTGTGTAACTTCAAGAATCCACAGGAGTCTTTGGGAATTGGAAGTTGGGTGAGGGGAGGAAGAGGGGAGGGAGGGGAGCAAAGTGGGGATGATAGAGATAAAGGAGAATAGAGAAGAAGGAGGGAGAATAATGGAAGAAGGAGGAAGAAAGGACTGAACATTAAATCAAAGCTAAGATACTGAACACCATCTGTCAAGTCTAAGGTAGTGAACACCATCTGTCAAGTCTAAGGTAGTGAACACCATCTGTCAAGTCTAAGGTAGTGAACACCATCTGTCAAGTCTAAGGTAGTGAACACCATCTGTCAAGGCTAAGGTAGTGAACACCATCTGTCAAGTCTAAGGTAGTGAACACCATCTGTCAAGTCTAAGGTAGTGAACACCATCTGTCAAGTCTAAGGTAGTGAACACCATCTGTCAAGTCTAAGGTAGTGAACAACATCTATCAAGTCTAAGGTAGTGAACACCATCTGTCAAGTCTAAGGTAGTGAACACCATCTGTCAAGTCTAAGGTAGTGAACACCATCTGTCACTTCTAAGGTAGTGAACACCATCTGTCAGTTCTAAGGTAGTGAACACCATCTGTCAGTTCTAAGGTAGTGAACACCTCAAAATTACCTCACCGTTCACTGTCTCCAGTAAATATATATGTATCCTGTGGGTTACAGTGTCATGTGATTTTCCCTCACCATGAGGCTGGCCAAAACGACATGGGTTCGAGTCCTCGGCTAGTAGCAGTGTTGTTGTTGACTAAGTACCACTCGTCCATGATTACAGTAATATATATATATATATATATATATATATATATATATATATATATATATATATATATATATATATATATATATATATATATATATATATATATATATTTTTTTTTTTTTTTTTTTTTTTTCAACAAACCGCCCGTATCCCACCAAGGCAGGGTGGCCCAAAAAGAAAAACGAAAGTTTCTCTTTTTAAATTTAGTAATTTATACGGGAGAAGGGGTTACTAGCCCCTTGCTCCTGGCATTTTAGTCGCCTCTTACAACACGCATGGCTTACGGAGGAAGAATTCTGTTCCACTTCCCCATGGAGATAAGAGGAAATAAACAACAACAAGAACTAGAAAGAAAATAGAAGAAAACCCAGAGGGATGTGTATATATACATATATATGCTTGTACATGCATGTGTAGTGTGACCTAAGTGTAAGTAGAAGTAGCAAGACGTACCTGAAATCTTGCATGTTTATGAGACAGAAAAAAAGGACACCAGCAATCCTACCATCATGTAAAACAATTACAGGCTTTCGTTTTACACTCACTTGGCAGGACGGTAGTACCTCCCTGGGCGGTTGCTGTCTACCAACCTATATATATATATTTTTTTTTTTTTTTTTTTTTCAACAAGTCGGTCGTCTCCCACCGAGGCAGGGTGACCCAAAAAAAGAAAATCCCCAAAAAGAAAATACTTTCATCATCATTCAACACTTTCACCACACTCGCACATTATCACTGTTTTTGCAGAGGTGCTCAGAATACAACAGTCTAGAAGCATACACACATAAAGATACACAACATATCCCTCCAAACTGCCAATATCCCAAACCCCTCCTTTAAAGTGCAGGCATTGTACTTCCCATTTCCAGGACTCAAGTCCGACTATATGAAAATAACCGGTTTCCCTGAATCCCTTCACTAAATATTACCCTGCTCACACTCCAACAGATCGTCAGGTCCCAAGTACCATTCGTCTCCATTCACTCCTATCAAACACGCTCATGCACGCTTGCTGGAAGTCCAAGCCCCTTGCCCACAAAACCTCCTTTACCCCCTCTCTCCAACCCTTTCGAGGACGACCCCTACCCCTCTTTCCTTCCCCTATAGATTTATATGCTTTCCATGTCATTCTACTTTGATCCATTCTCTCTAAATGACCAAACCACCTCAACAAACCCTCTTTTGCCCTCTGACTAATGCTTTTATTAACTCCACACCTTCTCCTAATTTCCACACTCCGAATTTTCTGCATAATATTTACACCACACATTGCCCTTAGACAGGACACCTCCGCTGCCTCCAACCGTCTCCTCGCTGCTGCATTTACCACCCAAGCTTCACATCCATATAAGAGTGTTGGTACTACTATACTTTCATACATTCCCTTCTTTGCCTCCATAGATAACGTTTTTTGACTCCACATATACCTCAACGCACCACTCACCTTTTTTCCCTCATCAATTCTATGATTAACCTCATCCTTCATAAATCCATCCGCCGACACTTCAACTCCCAAGTATCTGAAAACATTCACTTCTTCCATACTCCTCCTCCCCAATTTGATATCCAATTTTTCTTTATCTAAATCATTTGATACCCTCATCACCTTACTCTTTTCTATGTTCACTTTCAACTTTCTACCTTTACACACATTCTCAAACTCATCCACTAACCTTTGCAATTTTTCTTTAGAATCTCCCATAAGCACAGTATCATCAGCAAAAAGTAACTGTGTCAATTCCCATTTTGAATTTGATTCCCCATAATTTAATCCTACCCCTCTCCCGAACACCCTAGCATTTACTTCTTTTACAACCCCATCTATAAATATATTAAACAACCATGGTGACATTACACATCCCTGTCTAAGACCTACTTTTACCGGGAAGTATTCTCCCTCTCTTCTACACACCCTAACCTGAGCCTCACTATCCTCATAAAAACTCTTTACAGCATTTAGTAACTTACCACCTATTCCATATACTTGCAACATCTGCCACATTGCTCCTCTATCCACTCTATCATATGCCTTTTCTAAATCCATAAATGCAATAAAAACTTCCCTACCTTTATCTAAATACTGTTCACATATATGCTTCAATGTCAACACTTGATCTACACATCCCCTACCCACTCTGAAACCTCCTTGCTCGTCCGCAATCCTACATTCTGTCTTACCTCTAATTCTTTCAATTATAACCCTACCGTACACTTTTCCTGGTATACTCAGTAAACTTATTCCTCTATAATTTTTACAATCTCTTTTGTCCCCTTTCCCCTTATATAAAGGGACTATACATGCTCTCCGCCAATCCCTAGGTACCTTCCCCTCTTTCATACATTTATTAAACAAAAGTACCAACCACTCCGACACTATATCCCCCCCTGCTTTTAACATTTCTGTCATGATCCCATCAGTTCCAGCTGCTTTACCCCCTTTCATTCTACGTAATGCCTCACGTACCTCCCCCACACTTACATTCTGCTCTTCTTCACTCTCTCTTATATTATCTTATATTATATATATATATATATATATATATATATATATATATATATATATATATATATATATATATATATAAGAGAGAATGGCGTCAAAGAACACTTCAAGAAAGTTGTGTTTTATAAAGTTTTGATAAAGTGTGGAGAAAGTTGTGTGTGGCTCCGTGTGGCGAGGAACACGGTGCTCGCTACCGTAAAGCTGAGTGATGTAGGACAGACAGGTGGTTGTGGTGGTGGTGGTAGGTGGTGGTGGTAGTTGGTAGGTGGTGGTGGTGGTAGTTGGTGGTGGTAGGTGGTGGTGGTGGTAGGTAGTAGGTGGTGGTAGATGGTGGTGGTGGTAGTTGGTGGTGGTAGGTGGTGGTGGTGGTAGGTAGTAGGTGGTGGTAGATGGTGGTGGTGGGAGTTGGTGGTGGTAGGTGGTGGTGGTGGTAGTTGGTGGTGGTGGTGGTAGTTGGTGGTGGTAGGTGGTGGTGGTAGGTGGTAGTGGTAGGTGGTAGTGGTAGGTGGTGGTGGTAGGTAGTGATGGTAGGTGGTGATGATAGGTGGTTGTGGTAGGTGGTGATGGTAGGTGGTGGTGCTGGTAGGTGGTGGTGGTAGGTGGTGGTGGTGGTAGTTGGTGGTGGTGGTGGTAGTTGGTGGTGGTAGGTGGTGGTGGTAGGTGGTAGTGGTAGGTGGTGATTATATGTGGTGGTGGTAAGTAGTGATGGTAGGTAGTGGTAGGTGGTAGTGGTAGGTGGTGGTGTTGGTAGTTGGTAGTGGTGGTGGTGGTAGTTGGTAGTGGTAGGTGGTGGTGGTGGTGGTGGTAGTTGGTGGTGGTGGTGGTAGTTGGTGGTGGTAGGTGGTGGTTATATGTGGTGGTGGTAAGTAGTGATGGTAGGTGGTGGTAGGTGGTGATGGTAGGTGGTGGTGGTAGGTGGTAGTGTTGGTAGGTGGTGGTAGGTAGGTGGTGGTGGTAGGTGGTGATGGTAGGTGGTGGTGGTATGTGGTGATTGTAGGTCGTGGTGGTAGGTGGTAGTGGTAGGTGGTAGTGGTAGGTGGTGGTGGTAGGTAGTGATGGTAGGTGGTGATGATAGGTGGTTGTGGTAGGTGGTGGTAGGTGGTGGTGCTGGTAGGTGGTGGTAAGTAGATGGTGGTAGGTAGTTGGTGGTGGTAGATGGTGGTGGTAGGTGGTGGTGGTAGGTGGTGATGGTAAGTGGTTGTGGTAGGTGGTGATGATAGGTGGTTGTGGTAGGTGTTGATGGTAGGTGGTTGTGGTAGGTGGTGATGGTAGGTGGTTGTGGTAGGTGGTGATGGTAGGTGGTTGTGGTAGTTGATTGTGGTAGGTGGTGGTGGTAGGTGGTAGTGGTGGTAGTTGGTGTGTGTGTGTCTCTCTCTCTCTCTCACCTCTGCACCATCAATACTACGACCACCGCTTTAATTAATGACTCTCCCATCAACCCCCTCCTGTTACTGTGTGTGGCTGTAACTACCACCATCACCACCTCCACCATCACCACCACCATCACCACCACCACCACCACCATCACCATCACCACCTCTACCATCACCACCACCATCACCACCACCATCACCACCTCCACCATCACCACCACCATCACCACCACCACCACCATCACCATCACCACCACCATCACCACCACCATCACCACCACCATCACCACCACCACCTCCACCATCACCACCACCACCACCACCATCACCACCACCATCACCACCACCACCACCATCACCATCACCACCTCTACCATCACCACCACCATCACCACCACCATCACCACCTCCACCATCACCACCACCATCACCACCACCACCACCATCACCATCACCACCACCACCACCACCACCACCACCATCAACACCACCATCAACACCACCACCACCACCACCATCACTACCACCACCACCATCACCACCACCATCACCACCACCATCACCACCACCACCTCCACCATCACCACCACCACCACCACCATCACCACCACCACCACCACCACCACCACCACCACCATCAACACCACCATCAACACCACCACCACCACCACCATCACTACCACCACCACCATCACCACCACCATCACCACCATCACAGCCCTCACCACCCCACCATCATCACCACCCCCATCACCACCACAATCACCACCTCCACCACTATCACAGCCATCACCATCACCACCATCACAGCCCTCACCACCCCACCATCACCACCATCACCACCATCACCACCACAATCACCACCTCCACCACCACCACTATCACAGCCATCACCACCACCACCACCACTATCACGGCCATCACCACCACCACCATCACCACCACCATCACCTCCACCATCACCATCACCACCATCACTATCACCACCATCACTATCACCAGCATCATCACCACCATCACCACCATCACCACCATCACCACCACCATCACCACCACCATCATCACTATCACCACCATCACCACCACCATCACCACCATCACCACCACCATCACCACCATCACCACCATCACCACCACCACCATCACCACCATCACCATCACCACCATCACCACCACCACCACCACCACCATCACCACCATCACCACCATCACCACCACCACCATCACCACCATCACCACCATCACCATCACCACCATCACCATCACCACCACTAGTGTCAGAGGAGACAGCGGTACTAACAGAGGAAGAAACAGAGATACTAACAGAAGGAGAGGCAGTGATACTAACATAGAGAGAGCGATACAAACGGGAAGAGACAGTGATACTAACAGAGGTAGAGGCAGTAATACTAACAGAGAGAGATACTAACAGAGATAGAGGCAGTAATACTAACAGAGAGATACTAACAGAGATAGAGGCAGTAATACTAACAGAGAGAGATACTAACAGAGATAGAGGCAGTAATACTAACAGAGAGATACTAACAGAGATAGAGGCAGTAATACTAACAGAGAGATACTAACAGAGATAGAGGCAGTAATACTAACAGAGAGAGATACTAACAGAGATAGAGGCAGTAATACTAACAGAGAGAGATACTAACAGAGGTAGAGGCAGTAATACTAACAGAGAGAGATACTAACAGAGGTAGAGGCAGTAATACTAACAGAGATACTAACAGAGGTAGAGGCAGTAATACTAACAGAGAGATACTAACAGAGGTAGAGGCAGTAATACTAACAGAGAGAGATACTAACAGAGATAGAGGCAGTAATACTAACAGAGATACTAACAGAGATAGAGGCAGTAATACTAACAGAGAGAGATACTAACAGAGGTAGAGGCAGTAAAACTAACAGAGAGAGATACTAACAGAGGTAGAGGCAGTAATACTAACAGAGATACTAACAGAGGTAGAGGCAGTAATACTAACAGAGAGAGATACTAACAGAGGTAGAGGCAGTAAAACTAACAGAGAGAGATACTAACAGAGATAGAGGCAGTAATACTAACAGAGAGAGATACTAACAGAGGTAGAGGCAGTAATACTAACAGAGAGAGATACTAACAGAGGTAGAGGCAGTAATACTAACAGAGAGAGATACTAACAGAGATAGAGGCAGTAATACTAACAGAGAGAGATACTAACAGAGATAGAGGCAGTAATACTAACAGAGAGAGATACTAACAGAGGTAGAGGCAGTAATACTAACAGAGAGAGATACTAACAGAGGTAGAGGCAGTAATACTAACAGAGAGAGATACTAACAGAGGTAGAGGCAGTAATACTAACAGAGAGATACTAACAGAGATAGAGGCAGTAATACTAACAGAGAGAGATACTAACAGAGATAGAGGCAGTAATACTAACAGAGAGATACTAACAGAGATAGAGGCAGTAATACTAACAGAGATACTAACAGAGGTAGAGGCAGTAATACTAACAGAGATACTAACAGAGATAGAGGCAGTAATACTAACAGAGAGAGATACTAACAGAGGTAGAGGCAGTAATACTAACAGAGAGATACTAACAGAGGTAGAGGCAGTAATACTAACAGAGAGAGATACTAACAGAGGTAGAGGCAGTAATACTAACAGAGAGATACTAACAGAGGTAGAGGCAGTAATACTAACAGAGATACTAACAGAGATAGAGGCAGTAATACTAACAGAGAGAGATACTAACAGAGGTAGAGGCAGTAATACTAACAGAGAGATACTAACAGAGGTAGAGGCAGTAATACTAACAGAGATACTAACAGAGATAGAGGCAGTAATACTAACAGAGAGAGATACTAACAGAGGTAGAGGCAGTAATACTAACAGAGATACTAACAGAGGTAGAGGCAGTAATACTAACAGAGATACTAACAGAGATAGAGGCAGTAATACTAACAGAGAGAGATACTAACAGAGGTAGAGGCAGTAATACTAACAGAGATACTAACAGAGATAGAGGCAGTAATACTAACAGAGAGAGATACTAACAGAGGTAGAGGCAGTAATACTAACAGAGATACTAACAGAGATAGAGGCAGTAATACTAACAGAGAGAGATACTAACAGAGGTAGAGGCAGTAATACTAACAGAGAGAGATACTAACAAAGGTAGAGGCAGTAATACTAACAGAGAGAGATACTAACAAAGGTAGAGGCAGTAATACTAACAGAGAGAGATACTAACAAAGGTAGAGGCAGTAATACTAACAGAGAGAGATACTAACAGAGGTAGAGGCAGTAATACTAACAGAGAGAGATACTAACAGAGGTAGAGGCAGTAATACTAACAGAGAGAGATACTAACAAAGGTAGAGGCAGTAATACTAACAGAGAGAGATACTAACAAAGGTAGAGGCAGTAATACTAACAGAGATACTAACAGAGATAGAGGCAGTAATACTAACAGAGATACTAACAGAGATAGAGGCAGTAATACTAACAGAGATACTAACAGAGATAGAGGCAGTAATACTAACAGAGAGAGATACTAACAGAGATAGAGGCAGTAATACTAACAGAGATACTAACAGAGATAGAGGCAGTAATACTAACAGAGATACTAACAGAGGTAGAGGCAGTAATACTAACAGAGAGAGATACTAACAGAGATAGAGGCAGTAATACTAACAGAGATACTAACAGAGATAGAGGCAGTAATACTAACAGAGATACTAACAGAGATAGAGGCAGTAATACTAACAGAGATACTAACAGAGATAGAGGCAGTAATACTAACAGAGAGAGATACTAACAAAGGTAGAGGCAGTAATACTAACAGAGAGAGATACTAACAGAGGTAGAGGCAGTAATACTAACAGAGAGAGATACTAACAGAGGTAGAGGCAGTAATACTAACAGAGAGATACTAACAGAGGTAGAGGCAGTAATACTAACAGAGAGAGATACTAACAAAGGTAGAGGCAGTAATACTAACAGAGAGAGATACTAACAAAGGTAGAGGCAGTAATACTAACAGAGAGAGATACTAACAGAGGTAGAGGCAGTAATACTAACAGAGAGAGATACTAACAAAGGTAGAGGCAGTAATACTAACAGAGAGAGATACTAACAAAGGTAGAGGCAGTAATACTAACAGAGAGAGAGATACTAACAAAGGTAGAGGCAGTAATACTAACAGAGAGAGATACTAACAGAGGTAGAGGCAGTAATACTAACAGAGAGATACTAACAGAGATAGAGGCAGTAATACTAACAGAGATACTAACAGAGGTAGAGGCAGTAATACTAACAGAGAGAGATACTAACAGAGGTAGAGGCAGTAAAACTAACAGAGAGATACTAACAGAGATAGAGGCAGTAATACTAACAGAGATACTAACAGAGGTAGAGGCAGTAATACTAACAGAGAGATACTAACAGAGGTAGAGGCAGTAAAACTAACAGAAATACTAACAGAGATAGAGGCAGTAATACTAACAGAGATACTAACAGAGGTAGAGGCAGTAATACTAACAGAGAGAGATACTAACAGAGATAGAGGCAGTAATACTAACAGAGAGAGATACTAACAGAGATAGAGGCAGTAATACTAACAGAGATACTAACAGAGGTAGAGGCAGTAATACTAACAGAGAGAGATACTAACAGAGATAGAGGCAGTAATACTAACAGAGATACTAACAGAGGTAGAGGCAGTAATACTAACAGAGAGAGATACTAACAAAGGTAGAGGCAGTAATACTAACAGAGAGAGATACTAACAAAGGTAGAGGCAGTAATACTAACAGAGAGAGATACTAACAGAGATAGAGGCAGTAATACTAACAGAGAGAGATACTAACAGAGATAGAGGCAGTAATACTAACAGAGAGAGATACTAACAGAGATAGAGGCAGTAATACTAACAGAGATACTAACAGAGGTAGAGGCAGTAATACTAACAGAGAGAGATACTAACAGAGATAGAGGCAGTAATACTAACAGAGATACTAACAGAGGTAGAGGCAGTAATACTAACAGAGAGAGATACTAACAGAGATAGAGGCAGTAATACTAACAGAGATACTAACAGAGGTAGAGGCAGTAATACTAACAGAGAGAGATACTAACAAAGGTAGAGGCAGTAATACTAACAGAGAGAGATACTAACAGAGATAGAGGCAGTAATACTAACAGAGAGAGATACTAACAGAGATAGAGGCAGTAATACTAACAGAGAGAGATACTAACAGAGATAGAGGCAGTAATACTAACAGAGAGAGATACTAACAGAGATAGAGGCAGTAATACTAACAGAGAGAGATACTAACAGAGATAGAGGCAGTAATACTAACAGAGAGAGATACTAACAGAGATAGAGGCAGTAATACTAACAGAGAGAGATACTAACAAAGGTAGAGGCAGTAATACTAACAGAGAGAGATACTAACAGAGATAGAGGCAGTAATACTAACAGAGATACTAACAGAGGTAGAGGCAGTAATACTAACAGAGAGAGATACTAACAAAGGTAGAGGCAGTAATACTAACAGAGAGAGATACTAACAAAGGTAGAGGCAGTAATACTAACAGAGAGAGATACTAACAAAGGTAGAGGCAGTAATACTAACAGAGAGAGATACTAACAAAGGTAGAGGCAGTAATACTAACAGAGAGAGATACTAACAAAGGTAGAGGCAGTAATACTAACAGAGAGAGATACTAACAGAGATAGAGGCAGTAATACTAACAGAGAGATACTAACAGAGATAGAGGCAGTAATACTAACAGAGAGACAGTGATACTAAGAGAGGAAGACAAGCACAAAGTTGAGATCAGACTTAATGACTATAATTTAGTTCGACTCTCATGTTTTAAACGTGAAGTTAAATCATTGTTATTGATATTTAGGAATAACCAGACGTTGAAAGACATGTTTGAAGACGATCGTGAAGGAGCAGGTGATAAGAGTGAAGGAAGGAAGGAAGGAAGGAAGGAAGGAAGGAAGGAAGGAAGGAAGGACAGGCCGTGAGGGATGGCAAGGAAGTTTTTGAACTCATAAGTTAAGAAGTTCTCAAGTTCTGAAGGACAACATGTACACCATCAGACAGGAAGAATGTTATGAAAAACAGCAGTACCAGCAGTACCAGCAGTACCAGCAGTACCAGCAGTACCAGCAGTACCAACAGTACCAGCAGTACCAACAGTACCAGCAGTACCAGCAGTACCAACAGTACCAACAGTACCAGTAGTACCAGCAGTAACAGCAGTACCAACAGTACCAACAGTACCAGCAGCACCAGCAGTACCAACAGTACCAGCAGTACCAGCAGTACCAACAGTACCAGCAGTACCAGCAGTACCAGCAGTACCAGCAGTACCAACAGTACCAACAGTACCAGCAGTACCAGCAGTACCAGCAGTACCAGCAGTACCAACAGTACCAGCAGTACCAACAGTACCAGCAGTACCAGCAGTACCAGCAGTACCAACAGTACCAGCAGTACCAACAGTACCAGCAGTACCAACAGTACCAGCAGTACCAACAGTACCAGCAGTACCAACAGTACCAGCAGTACCAACAGTACCAACAGTACCAGCAGCACCAGCAGTACCAACAGTACCAGCAGTACCAGCAGTACCAACAGTACCAGCAGTACCAGCAGTACCAGCAGTACCAGCAGTACCAACAGTACCAGCAGTACCAACAGTACCAGCAGTACCAGCAGTACCAACAGTACCAACAGTACCAGCAGTACCAGCAGTACCAGCAGTACCAACAGTACCAACAGTACCAGCAGCACCAGCAGTACCAACAGTACCAGCAGTACCAGCAGTACCAACAGTACCAGCAGTACCAGCAGTACCAGCAGTACCAGCAGTACCAACAGTACCAACAGTACCAGCAGTACCAGCAGTACCAGCAGTACCAGCAGTACCAACAGTACCAGCAGTACCAACAGTACCAGCAGTACCAACAGTACCAGCAGTACCAGCAGTACCAGCAGTACCAACAGTACCAGCAGTACCAACAGTACCAGCAGTACCAACAGTACCAGCAGTACCAGCAGTACCAACAGTACCAGCAGTACCAGCAGTACCAGCAGTACCAGCAGTACCAGCAGTACCAACAGTACCAGCAGTACCAACAGTACCAGCAGTACCAACAGTACCAGCAGTACCAACAGTACCAGCAGTACCAGCAGTACCAGCAGTACCAGCAGTACCAGCAGTACCAACAGTACCAGCAGTACCAACAGTACCAACAGTACCAACAGTACCAGCAGTACCAGCAGTACCAACAGTACCAGCAGTACCAGCAGTACCAGCAGTACCAACAGTACCAGCAGTACCAACAGTACCAGCAGTACCAACAGTACCAGCAGTACCAACAGTACCAGCAGTACCAGCAGTACCAGCAGTACCAACAGTACCAGCAGTACCAACAGTACCAGCAGTACCAACAGTACCAGCAGTACCAGCAGTACCAACAGTACCAGCAGTACCAGCAGTACCAGCAGTACCAGCAGTACCAGCAGTACCAACAGTACCAGCAGTACCAACAGTACCAGCAGTACCAACAGTACCAGCAGTACCAACAGTACCAGCAGTACCAGCAGTACCAGCAGTACCAGCAGTACCAACAGTACCAGCAGTACCAGCAGTACCAGCAGTACCAACAGTACCAGCAGTACCAACAGTACCAGCAGTACCAACAGTACCAGCAGTACCAGCAGTACCAGCAGTACCAGCAGTACCAGCAGTACCAACAGTACCAACAGTACCAGCAGTACCAGCAGTACCAGCAGTACCAGCAGTACCAGCAGTACCAACAGTACCAGCAGTACCAGCAGTACCAGCAGTACCAACAGTAGCAGCAGTACCAGCAGTACCAGCAGTACCAGCAGTACCAACAGTACCAGCAGTACCAACAGTAGCAGCAGTACCAGCAGTACCAGCAGTACCAGCAGTAGCAGCAGTACCAGCAGTACCAGCAGTACCAGCAGTACCAGCAGTACCAACAGTACCAGCAGTACCAACAGTACCAGCAGTACCAGCAGTACCAACAGTACCAGCAGTACCAACAGTAGCAGCAGTACCAGCAGTACCAACAGTACCAGCAGTACCAGCAGTACCAGCAGTACCAGCAGTACCAACAGTAGCAGCAGTACCAGCAGTACCAACAGTACCAGCAGTACCAGCAGTACCAGCAGTACCAACAGTACCAGCAGTACCAGCAGTACCAGCAGTACCAGCAGTAGCAGTACCAGCAGCACCAGCAGTACCAGCAGTACCAGCAGTACCAGCAGTACCAACAGTACCAGCAGTACCAACAGTACCAGCAGTACCAGCAGTACCAACAGTACCAGCAGTACCAGCAGTACCAGCAGTACCAGCAGCACCAGCAGTACCAGCAGTACCAGCAGTACCAGCAGCACCAGCAGTACCAACAGTACCAGCAGTACCAACAGTACCAGCAGTACCAGCAGTACCAGCAGTACCAGCAGTACCAGCAGTAGCAGTACCAGCAGCACCAGCAGTACCAACAGTAGCAGCAGTAGCAGTACCAGCAGCACCAGCAGTACCAACAGTAGCAGCAGTAGCAGTACCAGCAGCACCAGCAGTACCAACAGTAGCAGCAGTAGCAGTACCAGCAGCACCAGCAGTACCAACAGTACCAGCAGTACCAGCAGTACCAGCAGTACCAACAGTACCAGCAGTAGCAGTACCAGCAGCACCAGCAGTACCAACAGTAGCAGCAGTAGCAGTACCAGCAGCACCAGCAGTACCAACAGTAGCAGCAGTAGCAGTACCAGCAGCACCAGCAGTACCAACAGTAGCAGCAGTAGCAGTACCAGCAGCACCAGCAGTACCAACAGTACCAGCAGTACCAGCAGTACCAGCAGTACCAGCAGTACCAACAGTACCAGCAGTACCAGCAGTACCAACAGTACCAGCAGTACCAGCAGTACCAGCAGTACCAGCAGTACCAGCAGTAGCAGCAGTAGCAGTACCAGCAGCATCAGCAGTACCAACAGTACCAACAGTACCAGCAGTACCAGCAGTACCAACAGTAGCAGCAGTAGCAGTACCAGCAGCACCAGCAGTACCAACAGTACCAACAGTACCAGCAGTACCAGCAGTACCAGCAGTACCAACAGTAGCAGCAGTAGCAGTACCAGCAGCACCAGCAGTACCAACAGTACCAGCAGTACCAGCAGTACCAGCAGTACCAGCAGTACCAGCAGTACCAACAGTAGCAGCAGTAGCAGTACCAGCAGCACCAGCAGTACCAACAGTACCAACAGTACCAGCAGTACCAGCAGTACCAGCAGTACCAACAGTAGCAGCAGTAGCAGTACCAGCAGCACCAGCAGTACCAACAGTACCAACAGTACCAGCAGTACCAGCAGTACCAGCAGTACCAACAGTAGCAGCAGTAGCAGTACCAGCAGCACCAGCAGTACCAACAGTACCAGCAGTACCAGCAGTACCAGCAGTACCAGCAGTACCAACAGTAGCAGCAGTAGCAGTACCAGCAGCACCAGCAGTACCAACAGTACCAACAGTACCAGCAGTACCAGCAGTACCAGCAGTATCAACAGTACCAACAGTACCAGCAGTACCAGCAGTACCAGCAGTACCAGCAGTACCAACAGTAGCAGCAGTAGCAGTACCAGCAGCACCAGCAGTACCAACAGTACCAGCAGTACCAGCAGTACCAGCAGTACCAGCAGTACCAGCAGTACCAGCAGTACCAACAGTAGCAGCAGTAGCAGTACCAGCAGCACCAGCAGTACCAACAGTAGCAGCACTAGCAGTACCAGCAGTAGCAGTACCAGCAGTAGCAGTACCAGCAGTACCAACAGTACCAGCAGTACCAGCAGTACCAGCAGTACCAACAGTAGCAGCAGTACCAGCAGTAGCAGCAGTACCAACAGTAGCAGTACCAGCAGTAGCAGTACCAGCAGTAGCAGTACCAGCAGTACCAACAGTAGCAGCAGTACCAGCAGTACCAACAGTAGCAGCAGTACCAGCAGTACCAACAGTAGCAGCAGTACCAGCAGTACCAGCAGTACCAACAGTAGCAGCAGTACCAGCAGTACCAACAGTAGCAGCAGTACCAGCAGTACCAACAGTACCAGCAGTACCAGCAGTACCAGCAGTACCAGCAGTACCAGCAGTAGCAGCAGTACCAACAGTAGCAGCAGTACCAACAGTAGCAACAGTAGCAGCAGTAGCAGTACCAGCAGTACCAGCAGTACCAACAGTAGCAGTACCAGCAGTACCAGCAGTAGCAGTACCAACAGTAGCAGTACCAGCAGTACCAGCTGTACCAGCAGTACCAGCAGTACCAACAGTAGCAGTACCAGCAGCACCAGCAGTACCAGCAGTAGCAGTACCAGCAGTAGCAGCAGTACCAACAGTAGCAGCAGTAGCAGTACCAGCAGCACCAGCAGTACCAGCAGTAGCAGCACTAGCAGTACCAGCAGTAGCAGCAGTAGCAGTACCAGCAGTACCAGCAGTACCAACAGTAGCAGCAGTAGCAGTACCAGCAGCACCAGCAGTACCAACAGTAGCAGCACTAGCAGTACCAGCAGTAGCAGTACCAGCAGTAGCAGTACCAGCAGTACCAACAGTACCAGCAGTACCAGCAGTACCAACAGTAGCAGCAGTACCAGCAGTACCAGCAGTAGCAGCAGTACCAACAGTAGCAGTACCAGCAGTAGCAGTACCAGCAGTAGCAGTACCAGCAGTACCAGCAGTACCAACAGTAGCAGCAGTACCAGCAGTACCAACAGTAGCAGCAGTACCAGCAGTACCAACAGTAGCAGCAGTAGCAGCAGTACCAGCAGTAGCAGCAGTACCAGCAGTACCAGCAGTACCAACAGTAGCAGCAGTAGCAGTACCAGCAGTACCAGCAGTAGCAGTAGCAGCAGTAGCAGTACCAGCAGTAGCAGTACCAGCAGTAGTAGTAGCAGTACCAACAGTAGCAGCAGTAGCAGTACCAGCAGTACCAGCAGCACCAACAGTAGCAGCAGTAGCAGTACCAGCAGTACCAGCAGTAGCAGTACCAGCAGTACCAACAGTACCAGCAGTAGCAGTACCAGCAGTAGCAGTACCTGCAGTAGCAGTACCAGCAGTAGCAGTACCAGCAGTAGCAGTACCAGCAGTAGCAGTACCTGCAGTAGCAGTACCTGCAGTAGCAGTACCAGCAGTAGCAGTACCTGCAGTAGCAGTACCAGCAGTAGCAGTACCTGCAGTAGCAGTACCAGCAGTAGCAGTACCTGCAGTAGCAGTACCAGCAGTAGCAGTACCAGCAGTAGCAGTACCAGCAGTAGCAGTACCTGCAGTAGCAGTACCTGCAGTAGCAGTACCTGCAGTAGCAGTACCAGCAGTAGCAGTACCTGCAGTAGCAGTACCTGCAGTAGCAGTACCAGCAGTAGCAGTACCTGCAGTAGCAGTACCAGCAGTAGCAGTACCTGCAGTAGCAGTACCAGCAGTAGCAGTACCAGCAGTAGCAGTACCAGCAGTAGCAGTACCAGCAGTAGCAGTACCTGCAGTAGCAGTACCTGCAGTAGCAGTACCAGCAGTAGCAGTACCAGCAGTAGCAGTACCTGCAGTAGCAGTACCAGCAGTAGCAGTACCTGCAGTAGCAGTACCAGCAGTAGCAGTACCTGCAGTAGCAGTACCAGCAGTAGCAGTACCAGCAGTAGCAGTACCTGCAGTAGCAGTACCAGCAGTAGCAGTACCAGCAGTAGCAGTACCTGCAGTAGCAGTACCAGCAGTAGCAGTACCAGCAGTAGCAGTACCTGCAGTAGCAGTACCAGCAGTAGCAGTACCAGCAGTAGCAGTACCAGCAGTAGCAGTACCTGCAGTAGCAGTACCAGCAGTAGCAGTACCAGCAGTAGCAGTACCAGCAGTAGCAGTACCAGCAGTAGCAGTACCTGCAGTAGCAGTACCAGCAGTAGCAGTACCAGCAGTAGCAGTACCTGCAGTAGCAGTACCAGCAGTAGCAGTACCAGCATTAGCAGTACCAGCAGTAGCAGTACCTGCAGTAGCAGTACCAGCAGTAGCAGTACCTGCAGTAGCAGTACCAGCAGTAGAAGTACCAGCAGTAGCAGTACCAGCAGTAGCAGTACCAGCAGTAGCAGTACCAGCAGTAGCAGTACCTGCAGTAGCAGTACCAGCAGTAGCAGTACCAGCAGTAGCAGTACCAACGTCGAAAATCACAAAGTCTAGACAATGTCCTGTGAACAGAGTTCTACAGAACCAACAAGAAAACTAGAGACGATCTTCCAACAAGGGTCAATAAGGGAGAGTTAGGCACATCTTGTCAGGAATACGTCCAACCACCAAGAGAGTCTAGCCCAGACTGACTACTTCAGGCGAGGTGTGAACACCCCACTTCGATCACGTGATAGCTCCGTGGACAGTTGCTGCCCAGCAACACCGAGAAGCCGGCAGAGTAACGAGCCACGAGCGATAATTACAGTAGTTAGACAATGAAGACTTGAACTATGAGCACATAATATATGAATGTTACATCCTACCTAACAATATAACTAAGTTAAATAATAATATAAAGCAATATATTTACGATTTAGCTATTATCGCAAATATAAGCAATATAAAATTATATGAAAATATACATTGTGACCCATTCAGGGGTTGCAACAATTAGCATCAGCAGCACTAGCAGCAGCAGCATTAGTATCAGCACTAGCAACAGCACCAGCATCAGCACTAGCAGCAGCACCACCACCACTAGCAACAGCACCAGCATCAGCACTAGCAGCAGCAGCAGCACCAGCATCAGCACTAGCAGCAGCAGCAGCACCACTAGCAGCAGCACCACCACTAGCAGCACCACCACCACTAGCAGCACCACCACCACGCAGCACCACCACCACTAGCAGCACGACCACTAGCAGCACCACGACCACTAGCAGCAGCACCACCACTAGCTGCACCACCACTAGCAGCACCACCATTAGCAGCACCACCATTAGCAGCAGCACCACCACTAACAGCACCACTAGCAGCAGTACCACTAGCAGCTCCCCCACTAGCAGCACCACTAGCAGCAGTACCACTAGCAGCCCCCACTAGCAGCACCACCACCTCTAGCAGCACCCCCACTATCAGCACCCCCACTATCAGCACCCCCGCTAGCAGCACCCCCACTAGTAGCACCCCCACTAGCAGCACCCCCACTATCAGCACCACTAGCAGCACCCCCACTAACAGCACCACCGCTAGCAGCACCACCACTAGCAGCACCACCGCTAGCAGCACCCCCACTAGCAGCACCCCCACTAGCAGCACCCCCACTAACAGCACCCCCACTAGCAGCACCACCACTAGCAGCACCACCACTAGCAACACCACCACTAGCAGCACCCCCACTAGCAGCACCCCCACTAGCAGCACCACCACTAGCAGCACCACCACTAGCAGAACCCCCACTAGCAGCACCCTCGCTAGCAGCACCCCACTAGCAGCACCCCCTAGCAACACCCCCACTAGCAGCACCACCACTAGCAGCACCCCCACTAGCAGCACCACCACTAGCAGCACCCCCACTAGCAGCACCCCCACTAGCAGCACCACCATTAGCAACACCACCACTAGCAGTACCCGCACTAGCAGCACCACCACTAGCAGCACCCCCACTAACAGCACCACCGCTAGCAGCACCACCACTAGAAGCACCACCACTAGCAACACCACCACTAGCAGCACCCCCACTAGCAGCACCCCCACTAGCAGCACCACCACTAGCAGCACCACCACTAGCAGCACCCCCACTAGCAGCACCCTCGCTAGCAGCACCCCACTAGCAGCACCCCCTAGCAACACCCCCACTAGCAGCACCCCCACTAGCAGTACCCCCACTAGCAGCACCACCACTAGCAGCACCCCCACAAGCAGCACCCCCACAAGCAGCACCACCATTAGCAACACCACCACTAGCAGCACCCGCACTAGCAGCACCACCACTAGCAGCACCCCCACTAGCAGCACCACCACTAGCAACACCACTAGCAGCACCACCACTAGCAGCTCCCCCACTAACAGCACCACTAGCAGCAGTACCACTAGCAGCACCACCACTAGCAGCACCACCTCTAGCAGCACCCCCACTATCAGCACCCACACTAGCAGCTTCCTCACTAGCAGCACCACCACTAGCAGCACCGCCACTAGCTGCACCACCACTAGCAGCACCACCACTAGCAGCACCACCACTAGCAGCACCCCCACTAGCAGCACCACCACTAGCAGCACCACCACTAGCAGCACCACTAGCAGCAGCACCACTAGCAGCACCACCACTAGCAGCACCCTCACTAACAGCACCACCACTAGCAGCACCACCGCTAGCAGCACCAACACTAACTGCACCACCACCAGCAGCACCACCACTAGCAGCACCACCACTAGCAGCACTACCACTAGCAGCACCACCACTAGCAGCACCCCCACTAACAGCACCACCACTAGCAGCACAACCACTAGCAGCACCACCACTAGCAGCACCAACACTAGCAGCACCACCACTAGCAGCACCACCACTAGCAGCACCACCACTAGCAGCATCACCACTAGCAGCACCCCCACTAGCAGCACCACCACTAGCAGCACCCCCACTAGCAGCACCACCTCTAGCAGCACCACCACTAGCAGCACCCCCACTAGCAGCACCACCACTAGCAGCACCACCACTAGCAGCACCCCCACTAGCAGCACCACCACTAGCAGCACCCCCACTAGCAGCACCACCACTAGCAGCACCACCACTAGCAGCACCACCACTGGCAGCACCACCACTAGCAGCACCACCACTAGCAGCTCCCCCACTAGCAGCACCACCACTAGCAGCACCACCACTAGCAGCACCACCATTAGCAGCACCCCCACTAGCAGCACCACCACTAGCAGCACCACCACTAGCAGCACCACCTCTAGCAGCACCACCACTAGCAGCACCACCACTAGCAGCACCACCACTAGCAGCACCACCACTAGCAGCACCACCTCTAGCAGCACCACCTATAGCAGCACCCCCACTAGCAGCACCACCACTAGCAGCACCACCTCTAGCAGCACCCCCACTAGCAGCACCCCCACTAGCAGCACCACCACTAGCAGCACCACCACTAGCAGCACCCCCACTAGCAGCACCACCACTAGCAGCACCCCCACTAGCAGCACCCCCACTAGCAGCACCACCACTAGCAGCACCACCACTAGCAGCACCACCACTGGCAGCACCACCACTAGCAGCACCACCACTAGCAGCTCCCCCACTAGCAGCACCACCACTAGCAGCACCACCACTAGCAGCACCCCCACTAGCAGCACCCCCACTAGCAGCACCACCACTAGCAGCACCACCACTAGCAGCACCACCACTAGCAGCACCACCACTAGCAGCACCACCACTAGCAGCACCACCACTAGCAGCACCAACACTAACAGCACCACCACTAGCAGCACCACCACTAGCAGCACCAACACTAGCAGCACCACCACTAGCAGCACCACCACTAGCAGCACCACCACTAGCAGCACCAACACTAGCAGCACCACCACTAGCAGCACCACCACTAGCAGCACCACCACTAGCAGCACCACCACTAGCAGCACCACCACTAGCAGCACCACCACTAGCAGCACCACCACTAGCAGCACCACCACTAGCAGCACCACCACTAGCAGCACCAACACTAGCAGCACCACCACTAGCAGCACCACCACTAGCAGCACCACCACTAGCAGCACCAACACTAGCAGCACCACCACTAGCAGCACCACCACTAGCAGCACCACCACTAGCAGCACCACCACTAGCAGCACCACCACTAGCAGCACCACCACTAGCAGCACCACCACTAGCAGCACCACCACTAACAGCACCACCACTAGCAGCACCACCACTAACAGCACCACCACTAGCAGCACCACCACTAGCAGCACCACCACTAGCAGCACCACCACTAGCAGCACCACCACTAGCAGCACCACCACTAGCAGCACCACAACTAGCAGCACCACCAGTAACAGCACCACCACTAGCAGCACCAACACTAGCAGCACCACCACTAGCAGCACCACCTCTAGCAGCACCACCACTAGCAGCACCACCACTAGCAGCACCACCACTAACAGCACCACCACTAACAGCACCACCACTAACAGCACCACCACTAACAGCACCACCACTAACAGCACCACCACTAACAGCACCACCACTAACAGCACCACCACTAACAGCACCACCACTAGCAGCACCACCTCTAGCAGCACCACCACTAGCAGCACCACCACTAGCAGCACCACCACTAACAGCACCACCACTAGCAGCACCACCACTAGCAGCACCACCACTAACAGCACCACCACTAGCAGCACCACCACTAGCAGCACCACCACTAACAGCACCACCACTAACAGCACCACCACTAGCAGCACCACCACTAACAGCACCACCACTAGCAGCACCACCACTAGCAGCACCACCACTAGCAGCACCACCACTAGCAGCACCACCACTAGCAGCACCACCTCTAGCAGCACCACCACTAACAACACCACCACTAACAGCACCACAACTAACAACACCACCACTAACAGCACCACCACTAACAGCACCACCACTAACAGCACCACCACTAACAGCACCACCACTAACAACACCACCACTAACAGCACCACCACTAACAACACCACCACTAACAGCACCACCACTAACAGCACCACCACTAACAGCACCACCACTACCAGCACCACCACTAGCAGCACCACCACTAACAGCACCACCACTAGCAGCACCACCACTAGCAGCACCACCTCTAGCAGCACCACCACTAGCAGCACCACCACTAGCAGCACCACCACTAACAGCACCACCACTAGCAGCACCACCACTAGCAGCACCACCACTAGCAGCACCAACACTAGCAGCACCACCACTAGCAGCACCACCACTAGCAGCACCACCACTAGCAGCACCACCACTAGCAGCACCACCTCTAGCAGCACCACCACTAGCAGCACCACCACTAGCAGCACCACCACTAACAGCACCACCACTAGCAGCACCACCACTAGCAGCACCACCACTAGCAGCACCAACACTAGCAGCACCACCACTAGCAGCACCACCACTAGCAGCACCACCACTAGCAGCACTAACACTAGCAGCACCACCACTAGCAGCACCACCACTAGCAGCACCACCACTAACAGCACCACCACTAGCAGCACCACCACTAGCAGCACCACCACTAGCAGCACCACCACTAACAGCACCAACACTAGCAGCACCAACACTAGCAGCACCACCACTAGCAGCACCACCACTAGCAGCAGCACCACTAGCAGCACCACCACTAGCAGCACCACCACTAGCAGCACCACCACTAGCAGCAGCAGCAGCAGCTTCACCAAGCGTGCTACACTAATACACTGATGGTTTGCCTGGTATCAAACAGAGGATTAACATGATCTCCAAAACCCTCATTAATTACCAAGTAATGCCCGATAGATCACATGACTCCAGTCCGCCCGGATAAAACTCTTCATTAAATGCCAATTGGAAAAACGACGGGGGGAGGGAAGGGGGGGACAGGGGGGCAAAATTTTTTTTTTATTCCACCGTGACTTATGTTCCTATCACTCTGTTGATTTGTATTTCCGGGATTTTTTTTTTTTTTTTTACGATTTGTTGGTTGGAATTTTGTAGATGATTCTGGACTCCGAGTGCAATGAGCTTTGTGTGTTGTTTGTGTGTTGTTTGTGTGTTGTTTGTGTTGTTTGTGTGTTGTTTGTGTTGTTTGTGGTGTGTTTGTGTGTTGTTTGTGTGTTGTTTGTGGTGTGTTTGTGTGTTGTTTGTGTGTTGTTTGTGTTGTTTGTGTTGTTTGTGTGTTGATTGTGTTTGTGTTTTGTTTGTTTTTGCTTGTGCGTTGTTTGTGTTGATGGTATATTGTTTGTGTGTTGCTTGTGTGTTGTTTGTGTGTTGTTTGTGTGTTGTTTGTGTGTTGTTTGTGTTGTTTGTGGT
>NC_091329.1:5800001-5812501 GCF_038502225.1 Cherax quadricarinatus
GAGTGATGGGAGATGAGGGAGAGTGAGGGGAGATGAGAGAGAGTGAGGGGAGATGAGGGAGAGTGATGGGAGATGAGGGAGAGTGAGGGGAGATGAGAGAGAGTGAGGGGAGATGAGGGAGAGTGATGGGAGATGAGGGAGAGTGAGGGGAGAGTGAGGGTAGATGAGGGAGAGTGAGGGTAGATGAGGGAGAGTGAGGGTAGATGAGGGAGAGTGAGGGTAGATGAGGGAGAGTGAGGGTAGATGAGGGCGAGTGAGGGTAGATGAGGGAGAGTGACGGTAGATGAGGGAGAGTGAGGGTAGATGGAAGGATGAGAGTGAGGGTAGATGGAAGGATGAGAGTGAGGGTAGATGGAAGGATGAGAGTGAGGGTAGATGGAAGGATGAGAGTGAGGGTAGATGGAAGGATGAGAGTGAGGGTAGATGAGGGAGAGTGATGGGAGATGAGGGAGGTGATGGGAGATGAGAGTGAGGGGAGATGAGGGAGAGTGAGGGGAGATGAGGGAGAGTGAGGGGAGATGAGGGAGAGTGAGGGGAGATGAGGGAGAGTGAGGGTAGATGAGGGCGAGTGAGGGTAGATGAGGGAGAGTGATGGGAGATGAGGGAGAGTGAGGGGAGATGAGGGAGAGCGAGGGGAGATGAGGGAGAGTGACGGTAGATGAGGGAGAGTGACGGTAGATGAGGGAGAGTGACGGTAGATGAGGGAGAGTGAGGGGAGATGAGGGAGAATGAGGGTAGATGAGGGAGAGTGAGGGTAGATGAGGGAGAGTGACGGTAGATGAGGGAGAGTGAGGGTAGATGAGGGAGAGTGACGGTAGATGAGGGCGAGTGAGGGTAGATGAGGGAGAGTGATGGGAGATGAGGGAGAGTGAGGGGAGATGAGAGTGAGGGGAGATGAGGGAGAGTGAGGGGAGATGAGGGAGAGTGAGGGGAGATGAGGGAGAGTGAGGGGAGATGAGGGAGAGTGAGGGTAGATGAGGGCGAGTGAGGGTAGATGAGGGAGAGTGATGGGAGATGAGGGAGAGTGAGGGGAGATGAGGGAGAGCGAGGGGAGATGAGGGAGAGTGACGGTAGATGAGGGAGAGTGACGGTAGATGAGGGAGAGTGACGGTAGATGAGGGAGAGTGAGGGGAGATGAGGGAGAATGAGGGTAGATGAGGGAGAGTGAGGGTAGATGAGGGAGAGTGACGGTAGATGAGGGAGAGTGAGGGTAGATGAGGGAAAGTGAAGGAAGGTAATGGAGAGTGAATGAAGGTGAGGGAGAGTGAGGGAAGGTGATGGAGAGTGAAGGAAGGTGAGGAAGAGTGAAGGAAGGTGAGGGAGAGTGAGGGTAGGTGAGGGAGAGTGAAGGAAGGTGAGGGAGAGTGAAGGAAGGTGAGGAAGAGTGAAGGAAGGTGAGGGAGAGTGAGGGTAGGTGAGGGAGAGTGAAGGAAGGTGAGGGAGAGTGAGGGAAGGTGATGGAGAGTGAAGGAAGGTGAGGAAGAGTGAAGGAAGGTGAGGGAGAGTGAGGGTAGGTGAGGGAGAGTGAAGGAAGGTGAGGGAGAGTGAAGGAAGGTGAGGAAGAGTGAAGGAAGGTGAGGGAGAGTGAGGGTAGGTAAGGGAGAGTGAAGGAAGGTGATGGAGAGTGAAGGAAGGTGAGGGAGAGTGAAGGAAGGTGATGGAGAGTGAAGGAAGGTGATGGAGAGTGAAGGAAGGTGAGGGAGAGTGAAGGAAGGTGATGGAGAGTGAAGGAAGGTGAGGGAGAGTGAAGGAAGGTGAGGGAGAGTGAAGGAAGGAGAGTGAAGGAAGGTGATGGAGAGTGAAGGAAGGTGATGGAGAGTGAAGGAAGGTGATGGAGAGTGAAGGAAGGTGAGGGAGAGTGAAAGAAGGTGAGGGAGAGTGAAGGAAGAAGAGAGAGTGAAGGAAGGTGATGGAGAGTGAAGGAAGGTGATGGAGAATGAAGGAAGGTGATGGAGAGTGAAGGAAGGTGAGGGAGAGTGAAGGAAGGTTAGGGAGAGTGAAGGAAGGTGATGGAGAGAGAAGGAAGGTGAGGAAGAGTGAAGGAAGGTGATGGAGAGAGAAGGAAGGTGAGGAAGAGTGAGGGAAGGTGAGGGAGAGTGAAGGAAGGTGAGGAAGAGTGAGGGAAGGTGAGGGAGAGTGAAGGAAGGTGAGGAAGAGTGAGGGAAGGTGAGGGAGAGTGAAGGAAGGTGAGGAAGAGTGAGGGAAGGTGAGGGAGAGTGAAGGAAGGTGAGGAAGAGTGAGGGAAGGTGAGGGAGAGTGAAGGAAGGTGAGGAAGAGTGAGGGAAGGTGAGGGAGAGTGAAGGAAGGAGAGGATGAGGGAGGGGGAATACAAAAAGTAAATAGGGAGAGTGAGAAGGGAGGTTGCGAAAGAGGGTAAAGAGGGAGAAAGAGAGAGAGAGAAAGAAAGAAAGAAAGAGAGAGAGAGAGAGAGAGAGAGAGAGAGAGAGAGAGAGAGAGAGAGAGAGAGAGAGAGAGAGAGAGAGAGAGAGGGGAGATTGAGAATGAGGGGGGAACAGGATATTTAGGGAGAGGGGAGAATGAAGGAGAGAAAATGGAGCAGTGGACCGTGGATGGTGGTAGTGGTGGTGGTGATGGTGGTAGTGGCGATGGTAGTGGTGTTAGTAGTGGTGTTGGTTCTGATTGTAGTTGTAGCGGTGGTGATGGGGTGGTAGTAGTAGTGTTGGTGGTGTTAGTAGTGGTGTTGGTGGTGATTGTAGTTGTAGTGGTGGTAGTAGTGTTCGTGGTGTTAGTAGTGATGGTGGTGATGGTAGTTGTAGTGGTGGTGGTGGTGGTAGTAGTGTTGGTGGTGTTAGTAGTGATGTTGGTAGTGATGGTAGTTGTAGTGGTAGTGATGGGAGGACAGGAGGAAGAACGAAAATGGGGTTAGAAGAGAGAGAGAGAGAGAGAGAGAGAGAGAGAGAGAGAGAGAGAGAGAGAGAGAGAGAGAGAGAGAGAGAGAGAGAATTTTCAGTTTTGAGAGGTTGATGAATGTGCTACATACATACATACATACTTACATACATAACTACATACATACATATGTGTACATAATCATACATAATTACGTTGCTGGGTGAGAGTGGCTGAGCTAACAACTGTAACATCCAAAGTTGGATCTCCTGGCTGGGCGAGACGTGTCGCCATGTTTCCTTACAACTGCTGCAACTTTTCACCCAACATTAGGAAGATACCAGGACACACACACACACACACACACACACACACACACACACACACACACACACACACACACACACACACACACACACACACACACACGGTGTTGAGTAGGTGTATCTCTGTTCGCTGTTGATGTTAAACTAATACAAACAGCTGAGGACAGGGAAAGACTGAAAATGGATCTGGACAAACTGTAGAGTTAGTGAGATAAGCGGCTGCTCGAGTTCAACCCCAGAAACTGCAAGGTTATGTAGATTGAGGAAGGGGCCAGAAGACCAGACACGGAGTGCAGACCTAAACGACAAAGGCTACATACAGATTTCATTCAGAGATAAGGACCTAGGAGTAAGCATAGTGCCAAGCATATCACCGGAGGCTCACATTAATTGAAAAAACTTGTACAGCCAGTGCTTGCTTGGCAAATGTGAGAGTGGCCTCTAGAAAATGTGCAACCCACACCTGAGAAAACATGTTAAGAAACTGGAGGAAATGCAGAAGAATGTAACGAAACTAGTCCCAGAGCTACGGGGTGTAAGCTACCAGGAAAGGCTGAAGAAATAGTCTCTGACTACCCTGGAGGACAGAAAGCCCAGCGGAGATATGATAACAACATACAAAATACTCAGAGGAATTGATAAGGTGGACAAGGACAGGCTGTTTGAGAGGAGGGAAACAGGTACTTGGGGGGGCGGGGACAGCTGGAAGCTAAAGACATAAATCACAGGGATGTCATGAAGTATTTCTTCAGTCTCAGGGTGGTCGGGAAGTGGAATGACCTTGAAGAAGTGAGGGAGGCAGACTCCATACATAGTTTTAAAAGTAGGTACGATAGAACCCACGAGGTTAGTGGACAGTAACTCTGATTTAGCAAGTCACAAGTTGACAGGCAGAGCCAGGAGCTGAGACTCTTTCCACTTACAATGCAAAGATGGAGAGGTGTGGTGGAGGTAGTAAAGATGGAGAGGCAATATAGTAAAGAAAGAAGGTAGTAAAGAAGAGGGGGAGGAGGGAGCCAGGGATCAGAGGTGCACGACAAGCAACAAGCATACCAGTTACACGCCTGACTTGAGGGAGAGGCTGCAGGAAGCCAGGGAGGGAACCAGGGAGGGAGCCAGGGAAGAAATCAGGGAGAGAATGATGGGGCAAGTCAGGTAGGGAGGTGAATATCAAAATGGTATACAATACCGACAGGTTGGTAGGTAAGACACATAGGCAACAGTTAGGCAACTTTATTCCCAAACGTTTCGCCTACACAGTAGTCTTTCTCAGTCGAGTACAGAAAGTAGGCAGGAACTGTTCCTGCCTACTTTCTGTACTCGACTGAAGACGACTACTGTGTAGGCGAAACGTTTGTGAATAAAATTGCCTAACTGTTGCCTATGTGTCAGGTAGGGAGGTAGAGAATAATTCAAGAAACCAGAGAGGCGGGAGTGAATGATAAAAAAAAAAACGGAGGGAGAGAGGCTGAGGGAATGATGCAGTAAGCAAGCAAGAGAAGGAGGGAGAGAAGGAATGATGGAGGAAAATTAACTTTAATTTCGCCACCGATGTGGCTAGTTTATTATGTATCACATATCCATCCTGTGGATGGTCCTGCAAGAACATATCCATCCTGTGGATGGTCCTACAAGAACATATCCATCGTGTGGATGGTCCTGTAAGAACATGTCCATCCTGTGGATGGTCCTACAAGAACATATCCATCGTGTGGATGGTCCTGTAAGAACATATCCACCCTGTGGATGGTCCTGTAAAAACATCCATCCTGTGGATGGCCCTGCAAGAACATCCATCCTGTGGATGGTCCTGCAAGAACATATCCATCCTGTGGATGGTCCTGCGAGAACATATCCATCGTGTGGATGGTCCTGCAAGAACATATCCATCCTGTGGATGGTCCTGCAAGAACATATCCATCCTGTGGATGGTCCTGCAAGAACATGTGGATACAAAGAAGGCCTAGGAACTAGACCACGATAGGGTTAACAGTAGTAGATTTAGATATATATATCTACCCTTGTATTAGATGTTGCAAGCAAATTTAGAATATTTTGCTTGAAGTCTGATATATTATTTTTATTAATGAGATACCCTGGCATATCACATAGGTTGTTATACTATCTCTGTATTCCTCAGTAAATGGATAGTCAAGCACATAGTGTTCAAGATAGTGACCATACGGCTGGCCACGTACACTGCATTTCCTTTGATCATCATTTGTGTGTCTGCCAAAGTGCCAGAAGTACTTGTAACCAAGCCTAAGCCTGGCCACTACAACATCAGTCAATCTGTTCACGTTGCAACTTGCTCCTTAATGTGTTGATCTACGTTCATTTTATCACCGTGAATTATATATCTACTCAGCCTTGTAACTGCATTCCTATGACATTCATATTCATTATTTACTTCTCTCTTAATATTTGTAATGTTCGACACAAGCCAAAATTATAGTCAGCTTCCTTCAAGACACTTTCTTTGGCTAATTTATCAGTGTATTTATGCAGGAGTAATTCAGATTGTGATGAATTCAAAAGAATTTTATATTATTTTCTTTCTGATTTGTTAATATCTATACGTGGTTTCTGCAATGTTAGTTAAGTGCATTGAATGATATAGAAGGAGAGTTAAGCTCACTCTCATAAGTTAACTTTAGTGCCATTAGGGTGGTAAACAGTTCAGTTTTCAGTGTAGACGCCCAGATGTTAATTCTTATGCCTAAGTTAACATAGCTGCCGTAGTTGTTAACTAGGGAGGTGACAACAAGTGCAGATGCAGCCCTGCCAGTAGACTCCTAGTTAGATCCATCACTAACTCAACATAGTTGTCGTAGTTGTTAACTAGGGAGGTGACAACAAGTACAGATGCAGCCTGCCAGTAGACTCCTACTTAGCTCCGTCACTAACTCAACATAGTTGCCGTAGTTGTTAACTAGGGAGGTGACAACAAGTGCAGATGCAGCTCTGCCAGTAGACTCCTACTTAGCTCCGTCACTAACTCAACATAGTTGCCGTAGTTGTTAACTAGGGAGGTGACAACAAGTGCAGATGCAGCTCTGCCAGTAGACTCCTACTTAGCTCCGTCACTAACTCAACATAGTTGCCGTAGTTGTTAACTAGGGAGGTACAACAAGTGCAGATGCAGCTCTGCCAGTAGACTTCTACTTAGATCCATCACTAACTCAACATAGTTGCCGTAGTTGTTAACTAGGGAGGTACAACAAGTGCAGATGCAGCCTGCCAGTAGACTCCTACTTAGATCCATCACTAACTCAACATAGTTGCCGTAGCCAACAAGTAGTTCTGTTAACTAGGCCGTAGGTACAGGGAGGTGACAAGTGCAGATGCAGCTCTGCCAGTAGACTTCTACTTAGATCCATCACTAACTCAACATAGTTGCCGTAGTTGTTAACTAGGGAGGTACAACAAGTGCAGATGCAGCTCTGCCAGTAGACTTCTACTTAGATCCATCACTAACTCAACATAGTTGCCGTAGTTGTTAACTAGGGAGGTACAACAAGTGCAGATGCAGCTCTGCCAGTAGACTTCTACTTAGATCCATCACTAACTCAACATAGTTGCCGTAGTTGTTAACTAGGGAGGTACAACAAGTGCAGATGCAGCTCTGCCAGTAGACTTCTACTTAGATCCATCACTAACTCAACATAGTTGCCGTAGTTGTTAACTAGGGAGGTACAACAAGTGCAGATGCAGCCTGCCAGTAGACTTCTACTTAGATCCATCACTAACTCAACATAGTTGCCGTAGTTGTTAACTAGGGAGGTACAACAAGTGCAGATGCAGCTCTGCCAGTAGACTTCTACTTAGATCCATCACTAACTCAACATAGTTGCCGTAGTTGTTAACTAGGGAGGTACAACAAGTGCAGATGCAGCTCTGCCAGTAGACTTCTACTTAGATCCATCACTAACTCAACATAGTTGCCGTAGTTGTTAACTAGGGAGGTACAACAAGTGCAGATGCAGCTCTGCCAGTAGACTTCTACTTAGATCCATCACTAACTCAACATAGTTGCCGTAGTTGTTAACTAGGGAGGTGACAACAAGTACAGATGCAGCCTGCCAGTAGACTCCTACTTAGCTCCGTCACTAACTCAACATAGTTGCCGTAGTTGTTAACTAGGGAGGTACAACAAGTACAGATGCAGCCCTGCCAGTAGACTTCTACTTAGATCCATCACTAACTCAACATAGTTGCCGTAGTTGTTAACTAGGGAGGTACAACAAGTGCAGATGCAGCCCTGCCAGTAGACTTCTACTTAGATCCATCACTAACTCAACATAGTTGCCGTAGTTGTTAACTAGGGAGGTACAACAAGTGCAGATGCAGCCTGCCAGTAGACTCCTACTTAGATCCATCACTAACTCAACATAGTTGCCGTAGTTGTTAACTAGGGAGGTACAACAAGTACAGATGCAGCCCTGCCAGTAGACTTCTACTTAGATCCATCACTAACTCAACATAGTTGCCGTAGTTGTTAACTAGGGAGGTACAACAAGTGCAGATGCAGCCTGCCAGTAGACTTCTACTTAGATCCATCACTAACTCAACATAGTTGCCGTAGTTGTTAACTAGGGAGGTACAACAAGTGCAGATGCAGCTCTGCCAGTAGACTTCTACTTAGATCCATCACTAACTCAACATAGTTGCCGTAGTTGTTAACTAGGGAGGTACAACAAGTGCAGATGCAGCCTGCCAGTAAACTTCTACTTAGATCCATCACTAACTCAACATAGTTGCCGTAGTTGTTAACTAGGGAGGTACAACAAGTACAGATGCAGCCCTGCCAGTAGACTTCTACTTAGATCCATCACTAAATATAACTTGTGGTAAATTATTATTAACAGGTAATCGAGAAATTACATCTTAAACAGTTGTTTTTACAAGTTATTTAAGGAAGGAATTTTTGTCATCAAGCAAACACACTGCCCTGCAGCGCTGTATGACCCCTTGTGGATTTAGCGCTTGGTTTTGATAATAATAATAATAATAATAATAATAATAATAATAATAATAATAATAATAATAATAATAATAATAATAATAATAATCAGGAAGGGATTACAACTACTGAGCTTCTTGGGAGGGTCTGGCAGGTATGTAATATTAAATAAACACATCAGTCATGGAGGGGTAAAATGCTCTTGTTGTCTACAGTGATACACTTCGTGCACGTTATAAAACTTAATATAATTGCATGTTTTAAAAACCTATTTAGATCTATGTGTATTTACTTCTAAACATTTAGTAAGATTCAGAGTGATAGTGTCTGGTTCATTTCTTAACATTCTAATGCCCTCAAGGAAGGTTCTTTAACGTTGGTGAGGGGGCTCTTGATCTAGGGAATTGGATCTGTGCTCCATTTCCCTGAATTAAGACTGAATACATTCCACATCCCCCCCACAGGCGCTGCATAATACTACGGGCTTAGCGCTCCCCCTTGATTCTAATAAATCATTAACATTCTAATACCAAGTACAGTGTTAATCTCAATAATCCTGTCACACGTACTAGGGACACCAAGCTTCTTCCGTATATTATTGTATGTTATCTACATTACCGGTTCACTGTAGAAAAGAAATAAATTCGTATTTGTCTATTTGGTAGTTTTAGGACAGCAAAGAATAATCCCGAGGGACTTCGTTTTACACGAGTTTCAAGGACCAGAGAGAATTTTTCTTAGCTATGTTAACATGGGCGCAGCATAAACAATTAAGGATCTGGCATAGGCTATGTACATCGTTTTCACTATTCCTACATTAGGTAGCATATCTTTGCATTTCTCATTTAGTTGTGGCAAGGTGTCTTTTTTCCACATCATTTCACTACTACACCTGCTGCCTCTATATTTGACTCAAGAAGCCTACTATATAGGCGAAACGTTTCATCATTAAAGGGTCCGTCTGCACCAATTTATGTGTAAGATGTAACTTATTTAATGAGTTCACTCTACAGACAGGTTAGGCACGTTGTCTGTTAATATCTTGGAGGAAGATATGACGAGTCCTAGTCGAGTACATATTACCTGAACTACATTGTGTTATGCCCTGGTTGGTGTATGACTCTGAGGCGACAAGTGCTTACCAAAACACACGTATAGCAGGAGATCTCTCAGTATTACTTTCCACCTGTAAGAGGCTTTGTCTAGTAAGAACAAACAAAATAATCGAACATCGGTATTTAAAATACACAATGCTGAAAAGTAGTCACAGAGAGAGTTCAGGTGTAGGTGAGGTGTATGTCAGGTGTAGGTGATGGGTCTGTCAAGTGTAGGTGAGGTGTCTGTCTAATGTAAGTGAGGTCTGTCAAATATAGGTGAAGTGTCTGTCAAGTTTAGTGTCTTATCAGGTGTAGGTGAGGTACTCGGCTACTAAGGTGAGGTAAATTGGGTGTGGTCTAGTCCGACGAGTCAGGTCCTGGTAATCTATGCTTCCTGGCTTATTCCACAGTATTTATGTGATAGGTTGCGCTTAAATGTACATCCCTCTGTTGTGTTTGTCGGTATTTATGACATGAATAACTGTAGATTGTAGACATAACTGTCAGCCTGTCATTCTCCTGGTGTAGTAGATGTGTTTGTCACAAGACGCGCGTGGGTGTACCATATACCATTGGTATATGGTATAAATGGTATATAATTCCCACAAGACGTTGACTTAGACACCTGTGCAGCATCTGGGTATCTTTACTGTGTAGACAGTAAAAGATACCCAGATGTTACACAGGTGTCTAAGTCGTCCTCAGACTTGATAATATTAGATGTTATCATTGTCACCGGTAATAAGGATGTCTACAAAAAATAAAAGTCGTTGTTTCTCCTTCCTTCCCTTCAAGGGAGGTTCCTTGATGTTGGTGAGGGGCTCTTGATCTAGGGAATTGGATCTGTGCTCCAGTTCCCTGAATTGAGCCTGAATACCTTCCATCCCCACCCCCACATGCGCTGTATAACCCTACGGGTTTAGCGCTTCCCTGTGATTATAATAATAATAATAATAATAATAATAATAATAATAATAATAATAATGTGTCTCGTTCCATTGTAATTTGTTGTAAGTGTTCAGCTTGGTTAAGTTGTTTCTTGAAGTTATGAACGTGGAGATGTTTTGGTTTTGTGATCAAGATGTTATTAACGTATTTAAGCCAAGTAATGTGACGTGGATGACATTTGTAAATTGGTGCATCTCAGGATGTTCATGGTAGACGTTAGCCAGGACAACACAAAGGGTGAACCCATAGCCATCCCGAATTTCTGTTTGTAGAAGATATCCTCGTAAGAATATAATATACACACACACACACACATACACACACACACACACACACACACACACACACACACACACACACACACACACACACACACACACACACACACGCGCGCGCGCGCGCGCGCGCGCTTTAAGACGAGGTATGACAAAGCTCTGGAAGCAGAGAGAGGACCTAGTAGTGATCAGTGAAGAGGGGGGGCCAGGAGCTGTGTCTCGATCCCTGCAACGACAATTAGGTGAGTACAGTTAGGTGAGCACACACACACACAGTTTGACGAGGTCTGTGAAATCTTATGAGAGAGGAATAACTTGGCGGGTTTATTGGAGAAGACAAACGACCATTGACTATAATTCACGCCCACGCAAGATGCTCGCTCTTGATGCAACAACAATGACTTAACCAGGAAAAAAAAGGAATGCATGCAAGTTTCATACAGTTATAGAGAGGAAAAATGCTATATTCTTCACGAAGTTCAACTCTCCACCTCCAGGACTCAAGTCCTGCTGGACAATTTCCATGAACCTCTCTCACACACATACTTTCTCTCTCACTAGGATTTTATCACCCACGACCCTCTCCTCCCTATTGTCTAAAATTTACTGCCTCTCTGCGTTGCTGATTTATATATATGTAAACACCACTGGTGAGTTTGTCATTCTCTCTCTCTGTCTATCCATCTATCTATCTGTCTGTCTATCTGCCTATATATCTTTGTCTTCATCTATGTGTTTGCTTTAAAAGATATTTTGCTTTTCTCTGTCTTCTAGTTTGTCCTGAAAGTTTTCCTCTCTGACTATGCCATGAGAGGGCAGCCCAGTAGTGCCGTGAGAGGGAAGCTCAGTAGTGCCATGAGAGGGCAGCCCAGTAGTGCCGTGAGAGGGAAGCTCAGTAGTGCCATGAGAGGGCAGCCCAGTAGTGCCGTGAGAGGGAAGCTCAGTAGTGCCATGAGAGGGCAGCCCAGTAGTGCCGTGAGAGGGAAGCTCAGTAGTGCATGAGATGGCAGCTCAATAGTACCATGAGAGGGCGGCTAAGTAGTGCCATGAGAAGGAAGCTCAGTAGTGCCATGAGAGGGCAGCTCAGCAGTACCATGAGAGGGAAGTTCACTAGTGCCATGAGAGGGCAGCTCAGCAGTGCCATGAGAGGGCAACTCAGCAGTGCCAAGGGAAACTCAGTAGTGCCATGAGAGGGCAGCTCAGTAGTACCATGAGGGCATCATCTCAGCGGTGCCATGAGAGGGAAACTTAGTAGTGCCATGAGAGGGCAGCTCAGTAGTGCCATGAGGGGACAGCTCAGTAGTACCATGAGAGGGAAGCTAAGTTGTGCCATGAGAGGGCAACTCAGCAGTACCATGAGAGGACAGCTCAGCAGTACCATGAGAGGGAAGTTCAGTAGTGCCATGAGAGGGCAACTCAGCAGTGCCATGAGAGGGTAGCTCAGTAGTGCCATGAGAGGACAGCTCAGTAGTACCATGAAAGGGCAGCTCAGCAGTGTCATGAGAGGGCAGCTCAGTAGTGCCATGAGAGGACAGCTCAGTAGTACCATGAGAGGGTAGCTCAGCAGTGCCATGAGAGGGCAGCTCAGTAGTGCCATGAGAGGGCAGCTCAGTAGTACCATGAGAGGGCAGCTCAGTAGTACCATGAGAGGGCAGCTCAGTAGTACCATGAGAGGGCAGCTCAGTAGTACCATGAGAGGGCAGCTCAGTAGTACCATGAGAGGGCGGCTTAGTAGTACCATGAGAGGGCGGCTCAGTAGTACCATGAGAGGGCGGCTCAGTAGTACCATGAGAGGGCAGCTCAGTAGTACCATGAGAGGGCAGCTCAGTAGTACCATGAGAGGGCAGCTCAGTAGTACCATGAGAGGGCAGCTCAGTAGTACCATGAGAGGGCGGCTCAGTAGTACCATGAGAGGGCGGCTCAGTAGTACCAAGAGAGGGCAACCAAGCCCTATGATTGTACTGGCGGCGACTACTTATCAAACTTTCTGCCATCTCACTAGAACCTAACATCGAACAGGTGAAGCCAGACGTGTTTATCA
>NC_091329.1:5817501-5822501 GCF_038502225.1 Cherax quadricarinatus
GGAGGCAAAAACCAAGTGTGCTAGGGAATGGAAGAAATATAGAAGGCAAAGGACCCAGGAGAATAAGGAGAGCAGTCGTAGAGCCAGAAACGAATATGCACAGATAAGAAGGGAGGCCCAACGTCAATATGAAAACGACATAGCAGCAAAAGCCAAATCTGACCCGAAGCTGTTATACAGCCACATCAGGAAGAAAACAACCGTCAAGGACCAGGTAATCAGGCTAAGGAAGGAAGGAGGAGAGACAACAAGAAATGACAGTGAAGTATGTGAGGAACTCAACACGAGATTCAAAGAAGTGTTCACAGAGGAGACAGAAGGGGCTCCAGAAAGACGGAGAGGTGGGGTACACCACCATGTGCTGGACACAGTACACACAACCGAGGAAAAAGTGAAGAGGCTTCTGAGTGAGCTAGATACCTCAAAGGCAATGGGGCCAGATAACATCTCTCCATGGGTCCTGAGAGAGGGAGCAGAGGAGCTATGTGTACCCCTAACAACAATATTCAATACATCTATCGAAACAGGGAGATTGCCTGAGGCATGGAAGACAGAAAATGTGGTACCAATCTTTAAAAAAGGAGACAGACATGAAGCACTAAACTACAGACCAGTGTCACTGACATGTATAGCATGCAAAATCATGGAAAAAATTGTCAGGAGAAGAATGGTGGAACATCTAGAAAGGAATGATCTCATCACCAGCAGACAACATGGTTTCAGAGACGGGAAATCCTGTGTCACAAACCTACTGGAGTTCTATGACATGGTGACAGCAGTAAGACAAGAGAGAGAAGGGTGGGTGGATTGCATTTTCTTAGACTGCAAGAAGGCGTTTGACACAGTACCACACAAGAGATTAGTGCAAAAACTGGAGGACCAAGCAGGAATAACAGGGAAGGCACTGCAATGGATCAGGGAATACTTGTCAGGAAGACAGCAACGAGTAATGGTACGAGGCGAGGTGTCAGAGTGGGCACCTGTGACCAGCGGGGTCCCACAGGGGTCAGTCCTAGGACCAGTGCTGTTTCTGGTATTTGTGAACGACATGACGGAAGGAATAACCTCCGAGGTGTCACTGTTTGCAGATGACGTGAAGTTGATGAGAAGAGTTCATTCGATCGAAGACCAGGCAGAAATACAAAGGGATCTGGACAGGCTGCAGACCTGGTCCAGCAACTGGCTCCTGGAGTTCAATCCCACCAAGTGCAAAGTCATGAGGATTGGGGAAGGGCAAAGAAGACCGCAGACGGAGTACAGTCTAGGGGGCCAGAGACTACAAACCTCACTCAAGGAAAAAGATCTTGGGGTGAGTATAACACCAGGCACATCTCCTGAAGCGCACATCAACCAAATAACTGCTGCAGCATATGGGCGCCTGGCAAACCTCAGAACAGCATTCCGACATCTTAATAAGGAATCGTTCAGGACCCTGTACACCGTGTACGTTAGGCCCATATTGGAGTATGCGGCACCAGTTTGGAACCCACACCTAGCCAAGCATGTAAAGAAACTAGAGAAAGTGCAAAGGTTTGCAACAAGACTAGTCCCAGAGCTAAGAGGTATGTCCTATGAGGAGAGGTTAAGGGAAATCAACCTGACGACACTGGAGGACAGGAGAGATAGGGGGGACATGATAACGACTTACAAAATACTGAGAGGAATTGACAAGGTGGACAAAGACAGGATGTTCCAGAGACGGGACACAGCAACAAGGAGACACAGTTGGAAGTTGAAGACACAGATGAATCAAAGGGATGTTAGGAAGTATTTCTTCAGCCACAGAGTAGTCAGGAAGTGGAATAGTTTGGGAAGCGATGTAGTGGAGTCAGGATCCATACATAGCTTTAAGCAGAGGTACGATAAAGCTCATGGTTCAGGGAGAGTGACCTAGTAGCGACCAGTGAAGAGGCGGGGCCAGGAGCTTGGACTCGACCCCTGCAACCTCAACTAGGTGAGTACAACTAGGTGAGTACACACACATATACACGCACACATACACATACACACATACACATACACACACACATACACATACACACACACACACACACACACACACACACACACACACACACACACACACACACACACACACACACACACACACACACACACACACACACACGCACACATACACATACACACACATACACGCACACATACACATACACACATACACACACACACACACACACACACACACACACACACACACACACACACACACACACACACACACACACACACACACACATACACGCACACATACACACACACACACACACACATACACACACACACACACACACACACACACACACACACACACACACACACACACACACACACACACACACACACACACACACACACGCACACATACACATACACACATTAGAAAGATTGATAGACTGGTGTGCGAGACGCAGCCGACACACACGGAGATGGATGAACTCTCCTGCAAAAGTTGTGCCTTCATAGTTGATTGTGGGGGCAGTGCCTGGCATGAGGGAGTGCCAGGCATGAGGGGGTGCCTGGCATGAGGGAGTGCCTGGCATGATTGAGTGCCAGGCATGAGGGAGTGCCTGGCATGAGGGAGTGCCTGGCATGAGGGAGTGCCTGGCATGAGGGAGTGCCTGGCATGAGGGAGTGCCTGGCATGAGGGAGTGCTGGCATGAGGGAGTGCCTGGCATGAGGGAGTGCCTGGCATGAGGGAGTGCTGGCATGAGGGAGTGCCTGGCATGAGGGAGTGCCTGGCATGAGGGAGTGCTGGCATGAGGGAGTGCCTGGCATGAGGGAGTGCCTGGCATGAGGGAGTGCTGGCATGAGGGAGTGCCTGGCATGAGGGAGTGCTAGCATGAGGGAGTGCCTGGCATGAGGGAGTGCCTGGCATGAGGGAGTGCTGGCATGAGGGAGTGCCTGGCATGAGGGAGTGCCTGGCATGAGGGAGTGCTGGCATGAGGGAGTGCCTGGCATGAGGGAGTGCCTGGCATGAGGGAGTGCCTGGCATGAGGGAGTGCTGGCATGAGGGAGTGCCAGGCATGAGGGAGTGCTGGCATGAGGGAGTGCTGGCATGAGGGAGTGCCTGGCATGAGGGACTGCCTGGCATGAGGGAGTGCCTGGCATGAGGGAGTGCCAGGCATGAGGGAGTGCCTGGCATGAGGGAGTGCCTGGCATGAGGGAGTGCCTGGCATGAGGGAGTGCCTGGCATGAGGGAGTGCTGGCATGAGGGAGTGCCAGGCATGAGGGAGTGCTGGCATGAGGGAGTGCCTGGCATGAGGGAGTGCCTGGCATGAGGGAGTGCCTGGCATGAGGGAGTGCTGGCATGAGGGAGTGCCAGGCATGAGGGAGTGCTGGCATGAGGGAGTGCTGGCATGAGGGAGTGCCTGGCATGAGGGACTGCCTGGCATGAGGGAGTGCCTGGCATGAGGGAGTGCCAGGCATGAGGGAGTGCCTGGCATGAGGGAGTGCCTGGCATGAGGGAGTGCCTGGCATGAGGGAGTGCCTGGCATGAGGGAGTGCCTGGCATGAGGGAGTGCTGGCATGAGGGAGTGCCTGGCATGAGGGAGTGCCAGGCATGAGGGAGTGCCTGGCATGAGGGAGTGCCTGGCATGAGGGAGTGCCTGGCATGAGGGAGTGCTGGCATGAGGGAGTGCCAGGCATGAGGGAGTGCCTGGCATGAGGGAGTGCCTGGCATGAGGGAGTGCCTGGCATGAGGGAGTGCTGGCATGAGGGAGTGCCTGGCATGAGGGAGTGCCTGGCATGAGGGAGTGCCTGGCATGAGGGAGTGCTGGCATGAGGGAGTGCCTGGCATGAGGGAGTGCCTGGCATGAGGGAGTGCCTGGCATGAGGGAGTGCCTGGCATGAGGGAGTGCTGGCATGAGGGAGTGCTGGCATGAGGGAGTGCCTGGCATGAGGGAGTGCCTGGCATGAGGGAGTGCCTGGCATGAGGGAGTGCCAGGCATGAGGGAGTGCCTGGCATGAGGGAGTGCCTGGCATGAGGGAGTGCCAGGCATGAGGGACTGCCTGGCATGAGGGAGTGCCTGGCATGAGGGAGTGCCTGGCATGAGGGAGTGCCTGGCATGAGGGAGTGCCTGGCATGAGGGAGTGCCTGGCATGAGGGAGTGCCTGGCATGAGGGAGTGCCTGGCATGAGGGAGTGCCAGGCATGAGGGAGTGCCAGGCATGAGGGAGTGCCTGGCATGAGGGAGTGCCAGGCATGAGGGACTGCCTGGCATGAGGGAGTGCCAGGCATGAGGGAGTGCCAGGCATGAGGGAGTGCCAGGCATGAGGGAGTGCTGGCATGAGGGAGTGCCAGGCATGAGGGAGTGCCAGGCATGAGGGAGTGCCTGGCATGAGGGAGTGCCTGGCATGAGGGACTGCCTGGCATGAGGGAGTGCCAGGCATGAGGGAGTGCCAGGCATGAGGGAGTGCCAGGCATGAGGGAGTGCCAGGCATGAGGGAGTGCCTGGCATGAGGGAGTGCCTGGCATGAGGGACTGCCTGGCATGAGGGAGTGCCAGGCATGAGGGAGTGCCAGGCATGAGGGAGTGCCAGGCAGGAGGGAGTGCTGGCATGAGGGAGTGCCAGGCATGAGGGAGTGCCTGGCATGAGGGAGTGCCTGGCATGGGGGAGTGCCTGGCATGAGGGAGTGCCTGGCATGAGGGAGTGCCTGGCATGAGGGAGTGCCAGGCATGAGGGAGTGCCAGGCATGAGGGAGTGCCAGGCATGAGGGAGTGCCTGGCATGAGGGAGTGCCCGGCATGAGGGAGTGCCAGGCATGAGGGAGTGCCAGGCATGAGGGAGTGCTCGGCATGAGGGAGTTACTGGCATGAGGGAGTACCCGGCATGAGGGAGTGCCAGGCATGAGGGAGTGCCAGGCATGAGAGAGTGCCAGGCATGAGGGAGTGCCTGGCATGACGGAGTGCTCTGCATGAGGGAGTTCCTGGCATGAGGGAGTGCCCGGCATGAGGGAGTGCCTGGCATGGATTTCCTGACAT
>NC_091329.1:5827501-5850001 GCF_038502225.1 Cherax quadricarinatus
CCAACACTATTTTTAAACCTACCCCATTGCCTATGCTCTCATTAGCCCATCTATCCTCCAATAGCTGTTTATATCTTACCCTAACTGCCTCCTCTTTTAGTTTATAAACCTTCACCTCTCTCTTCCCTGATGCTTCTATTCTCCTTGTATCCCATCTACCTTTTACTCTCAGTGCAGCTACAACTAGAAAGTGATCTGATATATCTGTGGCCCCTCTATAAACATGTACATCCTGAAGTCTACTCAACAGTCTTTTATCTACCAATACATAATCCAACAAACTACTGTCATTTCGCCCTACATCAAATCTTGTATACTTATTTATCCTCTCTTTCTTAAAATATGTATTACCTATAACCAAACCCCTTTCTATACATATTATATATTATATATATATATTATATATATTATATATATATATATTATATATATTATATATATATATATATATTATATATATATATATTATATATATATATATTATATATATTATATATATATATATATATATATATATATATATATATATATATATTATATATATTATATATATATATATATATATATATATATATATATATATATATATATATATATATATATATATATATATATATATATATATATATATATATATATATATATATATACGGGTTTAGAGTTTGGAAGGGGGAGGGGAGATTGATTTTTAAGGTTGCAGGGGGGACAGAAGTTGACCTTGATGCAGAGAGAGAGAGAGTTACATTAATTAACATCTGTCAGTTTACTTACTGATGACTTTAACATAAATTATTCCTTATGTACTCCATCATATCCCAAATTTTTTCTCTTTTAAATTCTCTTTCTCTCCTCCTTTAGCTCTGTCTTCTCTCCTCTATCCCCTTCTCTATTCTCTTTCTTCCCTTCTCTATTCTTTCTATTCCTCTCTGTGTTCTCACTATCCGCTTCTCAAACCCTTTCCTTATCTTGCAGCTTCTTTCCCATTTCTTCCATCTTCCTCTTTCACTCTTCCTTCCCCCCTCCCCTCCCCTCCCCCACCACCACATCCCCTCCCCTCCCCCACCACCACATCCCCTCCCCTCCCCCACCACCTCCACACTTAATCAATCCCCCCAAGACAGCTGGGATTTGCCCCACCTGTCTCCCTCCCTCAACCCCCCACCCATGGTGGAGGATAGTGAGTGATGGTGGAGGATAGTGAGTGATGGAGGATAGTGAGTGATGGTGGAGGATAATGAGTGATGGTGGAGGATAGTGAGTGATGGTGGAGCATAGTGAGTGATGGTGAAAATTAGTGAGTGATGGTTGAGGATAGTGAATGATGGTGCAGGATAGTGAGTGATAGTGGAGGATAGTGAGTGATGGTGGAGGATAGCGAGTGGTGGTGGAGGATAGTGAGTGATGGTGGAGGATAGTGAGTGGTGGTGGAGGATAGTGAGTGATGGTGGAGGATAGTGAGTGATGGTGAAAATTAGTGAGTGATGGTTGAGGATAGTGAATGATGGTGCAGGATAGTGAGTGATAGTGGAGGATAGTGAGTGATGGTGGAGGATAGTGAGTGGTGGTGGAGGATAGTGAGTGATGGTGGAGGATAGTGAGTGGTGGTGGAGGATAGTGAGTGATGGTGGAGGATAGTGAGTGATGGTGAAAATTAGTGAGTGATGGTTGAGGATAGTGAATGATGGTGCAGGATAGTGAGTGATAGTGGAGGATAGTGAGTGATGGTGGAGGATAGTGAGTGATGGTGAAAATTAGTGGGTGATGGTGGAGAATAGTGAATGATGGTGCAGGATAGTGAGTGATGGTGGAGGATAGTGAATGATGGTGCAGGATAGTGAGTGATGGTGGAGGATAGTGAGTGATGGTGAGGGATAGTGAGTGATGGTGAAGGATAGTAAATGAAGGTGAAAATTAGTGGGTGATGGTGGAGAATAGTGAATGATGGTGCAGGATAGTGAGTGATGGTGGAGGATAGTGAGTGATGGTGAGGGATAGTGAGTGATGGTGCAGGATAGTGAGTGATGGTGGAAGATAGTGAGTGATGGTGGAGGATAGTGAGTGATGGTGCAGGAGAGTGAGTGATGGTGCAGGATAGTGAGTGATGGTGCAGGATAGTGAGTGATGGTTGAGGATAGTGAGTGATGGTGGAGGATAGTGAGTGGTGGTGGAAATTAGTGAGTGATGGAGGAGGATATTGAGTGATGATAGAGGATAGTGAATGATGGTACAGGATAGTGAGTGATGATTGAGGATAGTGAGTGATGGTTGAGGATAGTGAGTGATGGTGGAGGATAGTGAGTGATGGTGGAAATTAGTGATTGATGGTTGAGGATAGTGAGTGATGGTGGAGGATAGTGAGTGATGGTTAAGGATAGTGAGTGATGATGGAGGATAGTGAGTGATGGTGGAAATTAGTGAGTGATGGTTGAGGATAGCGAGTGATGGTGGAGGATAGTGAGTGATGGTGGAGGATAGTGAGTGATGGTGGAGGATAGTGAGTGGTGGTGGAAATTAGTGAGTGATGGTGAATGATAGTGAGTGATAGTGAAAATTAGTGAGTGATGGTTGAGGATAGTGAGTGATGGTGAAGGATAGTGAGTGATGGTGGAGGATAGTGAGTGATGGTGGAGGATAGTGAGTGATGGTGAAGGATAGTGAGTGATGGTGGAGGATAGTGAGTGATGGTTGAGGATAGTGAGTGATGGTGAAATAGTGAGTGATGGTGGAAGATAGTGAGTGAACACCTTCCTCCACTCACCACATCCACCACACCCACCACATCCACCACACCACCACACCCACCACACCCACCACATCCACCACATCCACCAAACCCACCACACCCACCACACCCACCACACCCACCAAATCCACCACACCCACCACATCCACCACACCCACCACACCCACCACATCCACCACACCCACCACCACACCCACCACACCCACCAAATCCACCACACCCACCACATCCACCACACCCACCTCACCCACCACATCCACCACACCCACCACATCCACCACATCCACCACATCCACCACCCCCACCACACCCACCACCACACCCACCACATCCACCACATCCACCACACCCACCACCACACCCACCACACCCACCACACCCACCACATTCACCACACCCACCACACTCACCACATCCCCCACATCCCCCACATCCACCACACCCACCACACCCACCACACCCACCACACCCACAACGCCCACACACCCATCACACCCATCACGCCCACCACACCGACCACGCCCCCACACCCAGCACACCTACCATGGTCAAACACCCACCATGCCCACCACACCCACCACGCCCCCACACCCACGACGCCCACCACACCCACCACACCTACCACGCCCACCACACCCTCCACAACTACCACACCCACCACGCCCACCACACCCAAAACACACCACCCACCACTCCCACCATGCTCCCACACCCACCACGCCCCCACACCCACCACGCCCCCACACCCACCACGCCCACCACACCCACCACGAGCACCACACCCGCCACACCCCCACACCCACCACGCCCCCACGCCCGCCATGCCTCCACACCCACCACACCCCCACACCCACCACGCCCCCACACCCACCACAGCCACCACGCCCCCACACCCATCACGCACACCACATCCATCATGATCCCACACCCACCACGCCCCCACACCTACCACGCCCACCACACCCACCACGTCCCCACACCCCCACGCCCCCACACCCCCACGCCCCCACACCCACCACTCCCAAAACACCCACCACGCCCACCATGCTTGCACACCCACCACGCCCACAACGCCCACTACACCCACCATGCTCTCACACCCACCACGCACCCACACCCACCACCCTCACCACACCCACCATACTCCCACACCCACCATGCTCCCACACCTACCACGCCCCCGACCCACCACGCCCACCACACCCACTACACCCCCACACCCACCACGCCCTCACACCCACCACGGCCACCACACCCTCCATACTCCTACAACGACCAGGCCAACCACACCCACCACGCCCACCACACCCACCACACCCACCACGCCCACCACACCCACCACACCCACCACGCCCACCGCACCCACCATTCTTCCACACCCACCACACCCACCATGCTCCCACATCCATCACACCCACCATGCTCCCACACCCACCACGCCCCCACACCCACCACGCCCCCACACCCACCACACCCACCATGCTCCCACACCCACTACACCCACCACACCCACCACACCCACCATGCTCCCACATCCACCACACCCACCATGCTCCCACACCCACCACGCCCCCACACCCACCACACCCACCATGCTCGCACACCCACCACACCCACCATGCTTCCACATCCACCACACCCACCACCACACCCACCACACCCACCACACCCACCACCCACCACATTCACCACACCCACCACACCCACCACACCCACCATGCTCCCACATCCACCACCCCCCCCCTGCTCCCACACCCACCACGCCCCCCCACCCACCACACCCACCATGCTCCCACACCCACCATGTTCCCACACCCACCACACCCACCATGCTCCCACACCCACCACACCCACCACCACACCCCCCACTACCCCCCCCCCGCCTGGTGATAAGGGATCCTGCGTGTCTGCCGCAACTTTTAACTTACATGAATAATGCAGAACGTGAAGCCTTCCTCTCTCCCCTCACTCCTAGCTCTCCCCTCACTCCTAGCTCTCCCCTCACACCTAGCTCTCCCCTCACACCTAGCTCTCCCCTCACACCTAGCTCTCCCCTCACACCTAGCTCTCCCCTCACACCTAGCTCTCCCCTCACACCTAGCTCTCCCCTCACCTAGCTCTCCCCTCACACCTAGCTCTCCCCTCACACCTAGCTCTCCCCTCACACCTAGCTCTCCCCTCACACCTAGCTCTCCCCTCACTCCTAGCTCTCCCCTCACTCCTAGCTCTCCCCTCACTCCTAGCTCTCCCCTCACTCCTAGCTCTCCCCTCACACCTAGCTCTCCCCTCACACCTAGCTCTCCCCTCAGTCCTAGCTCTCCCCTCACTCCTAGCTCTCCCCTCACTCCTAGCTCTCCCCTCACTCCTAGCTCTCCCCTCACACCTAGCTCTCCCCTCACTCCTAGCTCTCCCCTCACTCCTAGCTTTCCCCTCACTCCTAGCTCTCCCCTCACACCTAGCTCTCCCCTCACCTAGCTCTCCCCTCACACCTAGCTCTCCACTCACACCTAGCTCTCCCCTCACACCTAGCTCTCCCCTCACTCCTAGCTCTCCCCTCACTCCTAGCTCTCCCCTCACTCCTAGCTCTCCCCTCACTCCTAGCTCTCCCCTCACACCTAGCTCTCCCCTCACACCTAGCTCTCCCCTCATTACTAGCTCTCCCCTCACTCCTAGCTCTCCCCTCACTCCTAGCTCTCCCCTCACTCCTAGCTCTCCCCTCACACCTAGCTCTCCCCTCACTCCTAGCTCTCCCCTCACTCCTAGCTCTCCCCTCACTCCTAGCTCTCCCCTCACACCTAGCTCTCCCCTCACTCCTAGCTCTCCCCTCACTCCTAGCTCACCCCTCACTCCTAGCTCTCCCCTCACTCCAAGCTCTCCCCTCACTCCTAGCTCTCCCCTCACTCCAAGCTCTCCCCTCACTCCTAGCTCTCCCCTCACTCCTAGCTCTCCCCTCACTCCAGGGTTTTAAATTGTTCCAAGAAGATAGAAGTATTGGGAGGGGGGGTGGGGTGGCATTGTATGTCCGAGATCGCTTGAACTGTTGCATAAAAACGGGTATTAAGTCTGAAGTAACACATACAGAGTCTGTTTGGATAGAATTTTCAGAGGGGCATGAAAAACTGATTTTAGGAGTGATATACCGTCCCCCTAACTTAGATAGGGACCAAGGGAAACTACTATGGGAGGAAATTGTTAAGGCCACAAGGCACGATAATGTAGTAATTCTAGGAGACTTTAACTTTAGTCATGTTGATTGGAATTTCTTGACTGGGAATTTAGAATCGTACGACTTCTTAGAAGTATTTCAGGATTGTTTTTTGAAGCAGTTTGTGACAGAACCTACAAGGGGAAATAACCTGCTTGACTTAGTTATGGCAAACAATGAATCCCTTGTTAATAATTTAGAAATTTCAGAGGAACTGGGTGCTAGCGACCACAAATCAATTACATTTAGCATTGAATGGAAGTACGATAGTAGCGATAACTCAGTAACAGTCCCAGATTTTCGCTTAGCAGATTACGATGGGCTTAGAGAACACTTATCATCTGTTGACTGGGGTAACGAAGAGAGCTATCAATATGACAGTTTTCTGAACACTATACATGCTGCTCAAAGAGCGTTTATCCCATATAAAGAAATTAGATCAAATAGAAATGACCCAAAATGGATGAATAATAGGCTCAAATATCTACTAGGGCATAAGAAAGGAATTTATAGGCGTATCAAAAGAGGTGAGGGTCATCTTATGAATCAGTATATTGACATTAAGAGGGACATTAAAAAGGGGATAAGAAAAGCTAAAAGGGAATATGAAATTAAAGTTGCTAGGGATTCTAAAACTAACCCAAAAAGTTTTTTCCAGGTCTATAGAACAAAAGTTAGAGATAAGATAGGTCCCCTTAAAAATAACTATGGGCACCTTACTGACAATGAGAATGAAATGTGCTTGATTTTAAATAATTATTTTCTCTCAGTTTTTACACAGGAAGACACTAACAATATTCCAGTAATTAATTTTTACAGTGGGCTAGAAGAAGATAAATTATGTAACATCACAGTCACTAGTGAGATGGTTGTGAGGCAGATAGACAGACTGAAGCAAAATAAGTCGCCGGGTCCTGATGAGGTTTTTTCAAGGGTTCTTAAGGAATGCAAAATGGAACTCTGTGAACCATTAACTAATATTTTTAATTTATCTCTTCAAACAGGTGTAGTGTCTGATATGTGGAAGATGGCTAATGTAACTCCTATTTTTAAAACAGGGGACAAGTCGTTACCGTCAAATTACCGCCCAATAAGCCTGACCTCAATTGTAGGCAAATTACTAGAGTCAATTATAGCTGAGATTATAAGAAGCCATCTCGATAAGCATAGCTTGATTAATGATACTCAGCATGGATTCACAAGAGGCCGGTCTTGTCTAACTAATTTATTAACTTTCTTCAGTAAAGCTTTTGAGGCTGTTGACCACAATAAAGAATTTGATATTATTTACTTAGATTTTAGTAAGGCTTTTGATAGAGTTCCGCACCATAGACTGTTAAAGAAAGTGGCAGCTCATGGCATTGGGGGAAAAGTGCTCTCGTGGATCGAGTCATGGCTCACTGACAGGAAGCAGAGAGTGTCCATAAATGGGGTTAAATCCGAGTGGGGATCTGTAACAAGTGGCGTTCCACAGGGATCAGTGTTGGGCCCGTTGTTATTTATAATATATATCAATGATCTTGATGAGGGAATTACTAGTGATATGAGCAAATTCGCCGATGACACAAAGATAGGTAGGATAATTGATTCAAACGTAGATGTTAGGGAACTTCAGGAGGATTTAAACAAACTCTATTCTTGGTCAGAAAAGTGGCAGATGCAGTTCAATGTAGATAAATGCAAGGTTCTGAAGCTTGGGAGTGCCCATAACCCTAGTACTTATAAATTAAATGATGTAGAACTTAGCCATACAGATTGCGAAAAGGACTTGGGGGTTATGGTGAGCAGCAACCTTAAACCAAGACAGCAATGCCTAAGCGTACGTAATAAGGCAAATAGATTACTGGGATTTATATCAAGAAGTGTAAGCAACAGAAGTCCAGAGGTCATACTGCAGCTTTATACATCATTAGTAAGGCCTCACCTTGATTATGCAGCTCAGTTCTGGTCTCCGTATTACAAAATGGACATAAATTCGTTAGAAAACATTCAGCGTAGGATGACTAAATTAATACATAGCATCAGAAATCTTCCTTATGAAGAAAGATTGAAGACTCTTAAGTTACATTCACTTGTTAGACGAAGAATGAGGGGAGACCTGATCGAAGTGTATAAGTGGAAGATAGGTATTAATAAAGGGGATATTAATAAGGTCTTGAGGATGTCTCTCCAAGAGAGAACGCGCAGTAATGGATTTAAATTAGATAAGTTTAGATTTAGAAAGGACATCGGAAAGTATTGGTTTGGAAATAGGGTAGTTGATGAGTGGAACAGTCTACCTAGTTGGGTTATTGAGGGTGGGACTTTGGGTAGTTTCAAATCTAGGTTGGATAAGTACATGAGTGGGAGGGGTTGGATTTGAGTGGGACTTTCACATCAGAGCTTATTTCTTGGGTGGCATTGAAAATTGGGTAGGGCAAATGTTTTGTTAGTGGGATGAATTGTAAAGGACCTGCCTAGTATGGGCCAGCAGGCCTCCTGCAGTGTTCCTCCTTTCTTATGTTCTTATGTTCTTATGTTCAAGCTCTCCCCTCACACCTAGCTCTCCTCTCACTCCTAGCTCTCCCCTCACTCCAAGCTCTCCCCTCACTCCTAGCTCTACCCTCACTCCTAGCTCTCCCCTCACTCCAAGCTCTCCCCTCACACCTATCTCTCCTCTCACTCCTAGCTCACCCCTCACTCCTAGCTCTCCCCTCCCTCCAAGCTCTCCCCTCACTCCTAGCTCTCCCCTCACTCCAAGCTCTCCCCTCACTCCTAGCTCTCCCCTCACTCCTAGCTCTCCCCTCACTCCAAGCTCTCCCCTCACACCTAGCTCTCCTCTCACTCCTAGCTCTCCCCTCACACCTAGCTCTCCCCTCACTCCAAGCTCTCCCCTCACTCCTAGCTCTCCCCTCACTCCAAGCTCTCCCCTCACTCCTAGCTCTCCCCTCACTCCTAGCTCTCCCCTCACTCCTAGCTCTCCCCTCACACCTAGCTCTCCCCTCACTCCTAGCTCTCCCCTCACTCCTAGCTCTCCCCTCACTCCTAGCTCTCCCCTCATACCTAGCTCTCCCCTCACTCCTAGCTCTCCCCTCACTCCTAGCTCACCCCTCACACCTAGCTCTCCCCTCACACCAAGCTCTCCCCTCACTCCTCGCTCTCCCCTCCCTCCTAGCTCTCCCCTCACTCCTAGCTCTCCCCTCACTCCTAGCTCTCCCCTCACTCCAAGCTCTCCCCTCACACCTAGCTCTCCTCTCACTCCTAGCTCTCCCCTCACACCTAGCTCTCCCCTCACACCTAGCTCTCCCCTCACACCTAGCTCTCCCCTAACTCTTAGCTCTCCCCTCACACCTAGCTCTCCCCTCACACCTAGCTCTCCCCTCACTCTTAGCTCTCCCCTCACTCTTAGCTCTCCCCTCACACCTAGCTCACCCCTCACGCCTAGCTCTCCCCTCACTCTTAGCTCTCCCCTCACTCCTAGCTCTCCCCTCACTCCTTGTACAGACCAGGTGCAGCATGTACAGCACCTGTACAGACCAGTGCAGCATGTACAGCACCTGTACAGACCAGTGCAGCATGTACAGCACTTGTACAGACCAGGTGCAGCATGTACAGCACCTGTACAGACCAGGTGCAGCATGTACAGCACCTGTACAGACCAGTGCAGCATGTACAACACCTGTACAAACCAGTGCAGCATGTACAGCACCTGTACAAACCAGGTGCAACATGTACAGCACCTGTACAGACCAGTGCAGCATGTACAGCACCTGTACAGACCAGTGCAGCATGTACAGCACCTGTACAAACCAGGTGCAACATGTACAGCACTTGTACAGACCAGGTGCAGCATGTACAGCACCTGTACAGACCAGGTGCAGCATGTACAGCACCTGTACAGACCAGTGCAGCATGTACAGCATCTGTACAGACCAGGTGCAGCATGTACAGCACCTGTACAGACCAGGTGCAGCATGTACAGCACCTGTACAGACCAGGTGCAGCATGTACAGCACCTGTACAGACCAGGTGCAGCATGTACAGCACCTGTACAGACCAGTGCAGCATGTACAGCTCCTGTACAGACCAGGAGCAGCATGTACAGCACCTGTACAGACCAGGTGCAGCATGTACAGCACCTGTACAGACCAGGTGCAGCATGTACAGCACCTGTACAGACCAGGAGCAGCATGTACAGCACCTGTACAGACCAGGTGCAGCATGTACAGCACCTGTACAGACCAGTGCAGCATGTACAGCACCTGTACAGACCAGTGCAGCATGTACAGCACCTGTACAGACCAGTGCAGCATGTACAGCACCTGTACAGACCAGTGCAGCATGTACAGCACCTGTACAGACCAGGTGCAGCATGTACAGCACCTGTACAGACAAGTGCAGCATGTACAGCACCTGTACAGACCAGTGCAGCATGTACAGCAGCTGTACAGACCAGTGCAGCATGTACAGCACCTGTACAGACCAGTGCAGCATGAACAGCAGCTGTACAGACCAGTGCAGCATGTACAGCACCTGTACAGACCAGGTGCAGCATGTACAGCAGCTGTACAGACCAGTGCAGCATGTACAGCAGCTGTACAGACCAGTGCGGCATGTACAGCTCCTGTACAGACCAGATGCAGCATGTACAGCACCTGTACAGACCAGTGCAACATGTACAGCACCTGTACAGACCAGTGCAGCATGTACAGCACCTGTGCAGACCAGTGCAGCATGTACAGCACCTGTACAGACCAGTGCAGCATGTACAGCACCTGTACAGACCAGTGCAGCATGTACAGCACCTGTACAGACCAGTGCAGCATGTACAGCACCTGTACAGAGCAGTGCAGCATGTACAGCACCTGTACAGACCAGTGCAGCATGTACAGCACCTGTACAGACCAGTGCAGCATGTACAGCACCTGTACAGACCAGTGCAGCATGTACAGCACCTGTACAGACCAGGTGCAGCATGTACAGCACCTGTACAGACCAGTGCAGCATGTACAGCACCTGTACAGAGCAGTGCAGCATGTACAGCACCTGTACAGACCAGTGCAGCATGTACAGCACTTGTACAGACCAGGTGCAGCATGTACAGCAGCTGTACAGACCAGGTGCAGAATGTACAGCACTTGTACAGACCAGGTGCAGCATGTACAGCACCTGTACCGACCAGGTGCAGCATGTACAGCACCTGTACAGACCAGTGCAGCATGTACAGCAGCTGTACAGACCAGTGCAGCATGTACAAAACCTGTACAGACCAGTGCAGCATGTACAGCACTTGTACAGACCAGTGCAGCATGTACAGCACCTGTACAGACCAGTGCATCATGTACAGCACCTGTACAGACCAGTGCAGCATGTACAGCACCTGTACAGACCAGGTGCAGCATGTACAGCACCTGTACAGACAAGTGCAGCATGTACAGCACCTGTACAGACCAGTGCAGCATGTACAGCACCTGTACAGACCAGTGCAGCATGTACAGCAGCAGTGCAGCAAGTCTATTCTTCATTACTATATTTTGGGAGATTTACCTGGAGTCCTCCTGGTCCCGGACCATGTCTCCTGGTTACTGGTCTGATCCATCAAGCTGTTATTGCTCATCGCCCACAGTCCTACATGTTAACCACAACCTCACTGATCAGGGGCTGTTTTGAGGATTCTGTGGACTTTCCTCTTCAAGACAGTTCTGGGTTTCTTATTGATACCCCAAATCTTCCTTTTTGAAGGACCTGCCTAGTATGGGCCAACAGGCCTGCTGCAGTGTTCCTCCTTTCTTATGAAGGGAGGAAGTTGAAGAGTCGTGGTCCTTTTACACTTATTAAGCTCTCTGTGTACTCATCGTTCCCCTGCTTGTCGTTGGAGATATTCTGCTCTGTATACCAAGCCTCTTGTGTTCATAGGTAGTAACCTTGGTGTACAAGTTTGGGACCAGTCCCTCCTCCATCCCCCAGGTATCTTCTAAATGTAGATTATGATATATCTTATTCGCCTACATTTCAAGGAGTATAGTTGGAGGGACTCAGAGCAGTCCTAGCAGTATAGGTGCTTGACTGAGTATGTACGAGCTGTCAAGCTTTTTTCTGTACATATTTCTTCAACATCAATTTCGCCTGCCACCTTAAAGGGGTCGTTAGACACGGTAATATACCAGCCTAGAGAGAATGAGTGACCTGAAGAGTATTATTGGCTTGGTATCTCTTGTTATGAAGGTTCTAGTTTCTGGTCTATCATATTCCTAGCATATTGAACGTCACATTTTCAAACATTATCACTCTCATCTCTTTTACATTTGACTTATGTTTTACTGAGTGGTTTGAATTTGTCTTGTACTCCGATTTTATTTTCATTTTCTCCATTCTTCCATAACGTAATAACTGAAATTGGTCCTCATTGAACATCATATTTTTGTCAGTGGTCCACTGGAAGAGTTGGTTTATATCAGCTTGAAGGTTCACTGTTTATGTCAGAAATGAGAATGGGGAAGATAAGTGGGAGTGAGTATCCTGCCTTGAGGAACAACTTGCCACTGTAGCAACTTCTGACTTCACTCTCTTTACTATTATTAAGTGTGCATTTACCCAATGGTCGCACCTGTCAAAGGCTTTGGCAGTCAGTGTGTACTACATCGCCATTTTGCTTGTCTTCGAGTGTATCCAAGATCATGTGATACTCCAGCAATTACGAAAGGCAGGAGTGATCTGTTCTGACATGGGTTATACAGCTGCTGCGACCCCGTGTGATTCACAGACTTGCTTTTTAAATGGTCCAGGTCAGACCGAAACGAAGTCATAAGCTTCTCTCTCCTAAGAAGAAACCTGCTAAGCAGGCGAAAGGTTTCGACAATGAAGATACTCAACCGTTACATATGCATTGCTTCTCGGTGTTGTATACCGCTAACATACTGACACGTGTCTGGTAAACTTACAGTCGCTGTTTCCTTTATTCTAGGATGGGATAGGTTACATTAGAATACATAAAGCTGCCGCGGCACGTCTGGCAGCTTGGTGGCTGAGCAACGCCATTAAAAGATGGAACCATGACGTGTGTCGCTAGTATGGCGAGAATGGCTTGGATAATGGCGCAGATAGTGGCACTGCCCACTTCTCTGGCTGCCAGCAGTTGACAGTGCCCCTGGGAGCTCACATAAAGCAGCAGACCTAAGCCGTCCCCGTCAGCGAAGGTTACTCTGGTTGTTGATGGACGCCCCTCCCACTCCTGCAGGGAGGTAGGATACTACCAGGAGTCCTACAGGGGCCACACAGGGGTCCTACAGGCTGCATTATCTTATTGACCTGGGGATGGACTGGTCACCAGTTGGAATCTTTACAGTGGACGAGGGAGGTAGAGGCTTGTATATGTGTGTGTGTCATGAAGGAAGATTGTGATTCCTTCCTCCTTCTCTTCCTACCTTCCTCCCTTCATCCCTTTCTCCCTGTCTCTTTCCCTTTATCCCTCCCTCTCTACTTCTACCCTCCAGCTATACTTATTAGTTTAATTGAGTTTTAAGTCTGTCTACTACACGAGTCATTAAACCTTTATATTACTTGTTCGTTACTAATTAAGAATACTTCAGTCCTTCACTGAGTGAAGAAATTCAGTGTATATACACTGAGAGATATGTATACTGAGAGATACCTTTCAATGGACATACAGTGAGAGATACATACAGTGAGAGATACATACAGTGAGAGATACATACAGTGAGAGATACATACAGTGAGAGATACATACAGTGAGAGATACATACAGTGAGAGATACATACAGTGAGAGATACATACAGTGAGAGATACATACAGTGAGAGATACATACAGTGAGAGATACATACGTATCTCATTATCTCGTTGTATAAACACTGAGAGATACACACCTCAGTATATTTACCTCTCATCGTACATAACACTGAACCTACCCTCAGCCTACTAGTAGGCTGAGTAGGGCCTATTCCCTCTTAGTGTTGCACCTACTCCCCCTGCCCAAATACCCCTCATCCCGTCCTCATCCATCCCTTGTCCCACCCCGCCCCCGCCCCCGCCGCCCACTCACAGTGTTGACAAACACCCTACGCGAGCATTGTCGTAGATTATTTGGAATTATCACAGTGCTTCCGGTGGCTACCAGAGGTGTGTGTGTGTGTGTGTGTGTGTGTGTGTGTGTGTGTGTGTGTGTGTGTGTGTGTGTGTGTGTGTGTGTGTACTCACCTAGTTGTACTCACCTAGTTGAGGTTGCAGGGGTCGAGTCCAAGCTCCTGGCCCCGCCTCTTCACTGGCCACTACTAGGTCACTCTCCCTGAACCATGAGCTTTATCATATCTCTGCTTAAAGCTATGTATGGATCCTGCCTCCACTCCATCGCTTCCCAAACTATTCCACTTCCTGACTACTCTGTGGCTGAAGAAATACTTCCTAACATCCCTGTGATTCATCTGTGTCTTCAGCTTCCAGCTGTGTCCCCTTGTTACTGTGTCCAATCTCTGGAACATCCTGTCTTTGTCCACCTTGTCAATTCCTCTCAGTATTTTGTAAGTCGTTATCATGTCCCCCCTATCTCTCCTGTCCTCCAGTGTCGTCAGGTTGATTTCCTTTAACCTCTCCTCGTAGGACATACCTCTTAGCTCTGGGACTAGTCTTGTTGCAAACCTTTGCACTTTCTCTAGTTTCTTTACGTGCTTGGCTAGGTGTGGGTTCCAAACTGGTGCCGCATACTCCAATATGGGCCTAACGTACACGGTGTACAGGGTCCTGAATGATTCCTTATTAAGATGTCGGAATGCTGTTCTGAGGTTTGCTAGGCGCCCATATGCTGCAGCAGTTATTTGGTTGATGTGCGCTTCAGGAGATGTGCCTGGTGTTATACTCACCCCAAGATCTTTTTCCTTGAGTGAGGTTTGTAGTCTCTGACCCCCTAGACTGTACTCCGTCTGCGGTCTTCTTTGCCCTTCCCCAATCTTCATGACTTTGCACTTGGTGTGTGTGTGTGTGTGTTTAACATTTGCAGGTTTAGCGCTAGTTTTATATGTCTCTTTTATCCCTAACTCTTATCAGTATCTATAATGCCTCTACCCCAGGCTATATTTCTCTCTCTCTCTCTCTCTCTCTCTCTCTCTCTCTCTCTCTCTCTCTCTCTCTCTCTCTCTCTCTCTCTCTCTCTCTCTCTGTCGACCGTGTATATAGTGTTATATTTAATAACTGCTGTGTTCGACTAGGTCTGAGTAAACATCTCAGTGAGCATAAAAGGCCCCAAAATATGGCAGCTTCTGGCAGAAGATTGTGAAGGTTCCTTCAGTGTCACCCACTTCATCACTACGCTTCAGAGGTTCCTTCAGTGTCACCCACTTCATCACTACGCTTCAGAGGTTCCTTCAGTGTCACCCACTTCATCACTACGCTTCAGAGGTTCCTTCAGTGTCACCCACTTCATCACTACGCTTCAGAGGTTCCTTCAGTGTCACCCACTTCATCACTGTACCTCAGAAGCACCTCCTGACCTTGCTATGATTGACGACAGCATCAACAACAACACACTGTGTCAAACACATCCCACAACTTGCTTCCTGAGTCTTCATCCATCACTCATCCTTCTCTACGTTTTCTTTCTCCTATCTGCTCTCTTATTACGCTATATTTATTACCTGTTACGTAGTTTTATTTGCTTTAAGTGAAGAAAAGAATTAGAACAGAGAAGATAGAAAAACAGTGCTTAAAACATACAGAAGCATGGCAGATATCGCAATAAAACGCGTAAATGCGGAGGTATATGCAGAGAAAGATCGCGGTCAGCTGGAGTCGAACGCTCGTTTGGAAGGCGGCACAAAATAGAGCGAAACACCAACGTCAAAGACCTGGGAGTGATCATGTCGGAGGATCTCACCTTCAAGGACCATAACATTGTATCAATCGCATCTGCTAGAAAAATGACAGGATGGATAATGAGAACCTTCAAAACTAGGGAGGCCAAGCCCATGATGACACTCTTCAGGTCACTTGTTCTACTAGGCTGGAATATTGCTGCACACTAACAGCACCTTTCAAGGCAGGTGAAATTGCTGACCTAGAAAATGTACAGAGAACCTTCACGGCGCGCATAACGGAGATAAAACACCTCAATTACTGGGAGCGCTTGAGGTTCCTGAACCTGTATTCCCTGGAACGCAGGCGGGAGAGATACATGATTATATACACCTGGAAAATCCTAGAGGGACTAGTACCGAACTTGCACAGCTGCTGTTACAGTGTCTTCACGCAGGCACAGCTGCTGTTACAGTGTCTTCACGCAGGCACAGCTGCTGTTACATTGTCTTCACGCAGGTACAGCTGCTGTTACAGTGTCTTCACGCAGGCACAGCTGCTGTTACAGTGTCTTCACACAGACGCAGCTGCTGTTACAGTGTTACAGCTCATAGCCTGTAAAATTGATTTGTGTTAAAAAAATAAGCGTAGGCAATGACTGATTAAATATTAGATTGGAGGGAGTATGGAGAAGTTAGATATTAGGTAGTGAACATGTCAGCAGATGTGTCTATGATAGACGAGGTGAACTACAGAATAGAAAAACGTGGCGGTGTGTTGAGATATCTGTGTATAGACAGAAGTTTATCTATGGAGACGAAAAAAAATGTACCAGATAACAGTGGTACCATTGCTATTATATGGGTGTGAGGAGGCTAGAGGCAGCAGAGACGTCATGCTAGAGAGAAGTGTGTGGTGTAAACATTGTACAGAACATTGGTAGCGTAGAGATTAAAAGGGGATGAGTGGTGACCAAGAGTATAATTCAGAAAGCTGAGGAAGGGTTGTTAAGGCAGTCTGGCCATGAAGAGAGGTGGAGAAAGTTAGGTTAACGAAGACAGTGTTAAAATCTGGGATGGAAGGTAGGTCGGGTAGGGGGTCGTGCCAGGAATAGATGGAGGGTGGGGAAGGGGTACAAGAGGCTTTGAGTTTTAGGGTCTTGAGCATCCAGCAGGCTTGTGTGAATGTGTTAAATACGAGTAAATGGAGAAAAGTGGTTTTTAATGAACATGCTGTTGGAGTGTGAGTAAGGTAACATTTATTAAGGGATTCAGGGGAAACCAGTTAGCCTGACTTGAGCTCTGGAAGTTGGAAGATCAGTGTCTGCACTCTGAAGGAGAAGTTGGTGGTATGTTGCAGTCGGAGGGTAACCTGAATTGATGTCAACACCTCTGAAAAGATGGCAATTGAATGAATGATGATGGTGTTTCTTCTTCAATATGTATATATATATATATATATATATATATATATATATATATATATATATATATATATATATATATATATATATATATATATATATATATATATATATATATATGTCGTGCCGAATAGGCAGAATTTGCGATCTTGGCTTAAATAGCAACGCACATCTTGCCATATAGGACAAGCGAAAATTTGTGTATGCAATAATTTTGCCAAAATCATTCTTAACCTAACGAAAAAAATATATTTCACTGTGTTTGTTTAGTATTAAATTATTGTAAACAAATCTTAAATATATTTAGTCGGGTTAGGCTAAAATAAATTTCTCTTGTTATAATAAGGTTAGGTAAGTTTTCTAAGTTCCTTTTGGTGCAAAATTAAAAATTGTTACATTAACATTATTGAAAAAATATATCTTTAAATGTATAAAAGAAAATTTCAGAAAGGACTTAATTTTAAATGAGTTCTTGCTAATTGACCAGTTTTACATCTTCGGCACGACATATATATATATATGTATATATATATATGTATATATATGTATATATATGTATATATATATATATGTATATATATGTATATATATATATGTATATATATGGGTAAGGTGCTTGGACTTCCAGCAAGCGTGCGTGAGCGTGTTAGATAGGAGTGAATGGAGACGAATGATACTTGGGACCTGACGATCTGTTGGAGTGTGAGCAGGGTAATATTTAGTGAAGGGATTCAGGGAAACCGGTTATTTTCATATAGTCGGACTTGAGTCCTGGAAATGGGAAGTACAATGCCTGCACTTTAAAGGAGGGGTTTGGGATATTGGCAGTTTGGAGGGATATGTTGTGTATCTCTATACGTATATGCTTCTAAACTGTTGTATTCTGAGCACCTCTGCAAAAGCAGTGATAATGTGTGTGTGTGGTGAAAGTGTTGAATGATGATGAAAGTATTTTCTTTTTGGGGATTTTCTTTCTTTTTTTTTGGGTCACCCTGCCTCGGTGGGAGACGACCGACTTGTTGAAAAAATATATATATATATATATATATATATATATATATATATATATATATATATATATATATATATATATATATATATATATATATATATATATATATAATCAAAGTAGTTGCTTGTATCAGTCATCTTTGTTATAAACACTAAACTAACACTTAAGAAAACGTAGGGTAAAAGGAAAAATGTTTTAAGTGTACAAATAAGAGACGTAATAAATAGAGTGGATATAAATAAGTTTGTAAAAGATCTAACCAAGTGACAACAATGGATCAAGTTGGATAAATTCAGATTTGGAAAGGATATAAGAAAGCACTGGTTGGCAGTGGTGGATGAGTGGGAGCAGACTGTCAAGTTCAGCAGTGGTGGATGAGTGGGAGCAGACTGTCAAGTTCAGCAGTGGTGGATGAGCGGGAGCAGACTGTCAAGTTCAGCAGTGGTGGATGAGTGGGAGCAGACTGTCAAGTTCAGCAGTGGTGGATGAGTGGGAGCAGACTGTCAAGTTCAGCAGTGGTGGATGAGTGGGAGCAGACTGTCAAGGGCGAAACGTCTAGATTGTGGGTGAAACTTCTAACATGTGGGCGAAACGTCTAGTATGTGGGCGAAACTTCTAGCATGTGGGCGAAACCTCTAACGTGTGGGCGAAACTTCTAGCATGTGGGCGAAACCTCTAGCGTGTGGGCGAAACGTCTAGCATGTGGGAGAAAGTTTAGTATGTGGGCGAAACGTCTAACATGTGGGCGAAACGTATAGCACGTGGTCGAAACATCTAACGTGTGGGCGAAACGTCTAACCTGTGGGCGAAACGTCTAGCATGTGGGCGAAACTTCTTTTTCACACGCTTGTCGGTGTTAACTACCAAATTTTGACACTGCCTAGCATGGGCGAATAGGCCTGTTCTAAGGTATGCACATCTCCATGTGTATATACTTAAGTGCAACAGTTTATATAGACCAGGGATGTATATCTCAGTATATATAAACTTTAGAGTTTACTCCATATTTTATAATTTAAAATAATGACCTTGAGAGGTGGTGTACGGGTGACATGTAACCTTAATGACCTTTGTGTAGCTGATAGGCTCCAAACCTGACACAGTAAATGATTTTTTTTTTAGGAATTTAGGGGATAGTTGAGAGTGAACCCCTCGGGGGTTCATTGAGGTCTTTATAGAATGAACCCTCAGGGTTTACTGGGACCTTATATTATATCTTTACCTCTTGAAGCTTCAGTGACTCTTTAGAGTGAACTTTGATGCTGGAGATAGATTCTGGATCAATCATAATTTAGCTCTCATTCCCCAGGCGCTGTATGACCTCTAATAATAATAATAATTATTATTATTATGATGATTGGTGGCCTTTGATGTTTTCCCCGGTATGTGACCCACAACAAGATGGCTGACACTCAGGTACCTGTTTATTATCACAAGGTGAATAGTGGCAGCAGGTGTTAAGGAAATATGCTTATTTCTCCGCACACCCAGGGATCGATCCCGGGTCCTTTTGTTTGTAAGCCTGAGGCGCTATCACTGAGCCTCCAGCCAACGGCTCGTAAAATCCCCTAAACAAGATTGGTGATGAGAAATCTTAAATCAAAATTGCAAGAACAAATGTAAGTGCGGGAAATTATTTTGGCGCGCAAGTTAGCGAATCATGAATACCAACTGTATATACTGAGGAATACCAGCCATGTATACCGAGGGATACCACCTCACACGGAGTCTCAAGAGAGAAAAAAAGTCTTGTAATGGTATAATAACATGATCTCCGTAACAGCGGTCGACACACACAAACACTAAAAAAACTAAGATTTTGTCACTTCCCTGATGTTGGGAGCTCTGGTGTGATCCCTCCATTATTAAAGAAGAGGAGGAAGAGGAGGAATACTACTGAACACGACACGAGTCGTCGTCCCTGCTGCCGCCGCCGCCCTGGGCTGCCGCACACGACGCCGCCATAAAGGTTAGCAATAACGTCAACTACGAGGCGGAGCCCGTGCCGGAGGGGGGGGGGTGAAAAAACCACGTACAAAGCCTAATCTTGTTACCCCCGTGAACACCCAGCACCACGGACCTGAGCAGCACACACAAACACAAACACACCGCCATATTGGTTCTAATGCGGAGGAAATTATGCATATGTTTTCAATTAAGACATTGGCGGATCCTGTCGGCCGGTTAAGGGAAGGATGATTCAGATTTAAAGGGATTTCTGGAGCGGTGGCCGGGGCGGGCGCGACCACACCCGCCCCAGCCAGCCAATCAACATGAGCTCTAGCGGATCATCTGAAGACTTTGCTGTTTCATGTGGAGCGTGGGATTTACCTCAGTCCCCCCCCCAGGGGGGCAAGACCCTGCCGCGGTGTGCGACCCTCATGGGCGAAAAACTGCTGCTTCCGGGTGGGGATTCTGACCCGCCAGGAGCACCTGTGGCATAGCGGGCTCTTGCGCCGCCTCCGGCAGAGGCTTGAACATGCCGGTTGGTTCATCAACTTCTTACCGTGACGTAATCGTTTTCGTTGTAAGGTGAGGGGAGGGGAGTGGTTAGGCTTGGTTAATTACCGCCGGATCTAGTAATTAAGACGTATATAGCTCGTTAAAAGGGCGGAATTAATGAAAAGCGTTTTTGTGTTTTTAACGAAGCACTGTGGTGATGCTTGTTGACAAAGTGGCGAGGATTAACCTAACGAGGTTTGACTGAGGTTAATTCAGTAAGATCTGTTTACCCGGTGTAAACAAAAAAGGTGGGAATCTGGACGTAGTGACGAGGCGGCTGTTAGTTGGATCCAGCCACGTCTTGTGTGTGGTAAATGTGGTGGGTAATACCCTCTTGTTACCCCGTGTGGGTCTACCGCTGGTTTTCCAGTCTGACCACGTCGATAGTCATCATCATTATTATCATCATTGTCATTATCGTCATCATGGTGATCATTATCATCTTCATTATTGTCATTATCACTGTCATCATCATTATCATTTTTTTCTTATTCGCCGGTATTCTCCCGGCCCGGGTCTTTTCCAAGTAGTGGTGACCCGGCCTTGGCTCCCTATCTAAGGAGTGTTTCGAGACCTAAGTCTCCCATGGGAGGAGGTACAAGTACCCCCTCATCTTTGGGACCAACTGTCCCCAGGCCTAGCCACAGTCCCCGCCCTCACGGGGCTCGTAGGGAGAAGCTAGGCCTCTGGTCTGCCATCTGCCCCGCCCCAAAGGGGCTCGTGAGGATGGCAGTCTTATGAGCTGCAGGTGGTAGTAAGCTCACGCCTTATATTATCATCATCATCATTTGCGATTATTGTTTCTCTCTCGAATTTCAATATTATTTTTTTATAATTATGCTAAAAATAATTTTACTGATATTTTACTCCCATATTTTGATACATTATTATTATTATTATTATTATTATTATTATTATTATTATTATTATTGACGTGCTGTTGGAGTGTGAGCAAAGTAACATTTATGAAGGGATTCAGGGAAACCGGCAGGCCGGACTTGAGTCCTGGAGATGGGAAGTACAGCGCCTGCACTCTGAAGGAGGGGTGTTAATGTTGCAGTTTAAAAACTGTAGTGTAAAGCACCCTTCTGGCAAGACAGTGATGGAGTGAATGATGGTGAAAGTTTTTCTTTTTCGGGCCACCCTGCCTTGGTGGGAATCGGCCAGTGTGATAATAAATAATAAAATATTATTATTGTTATCATTATTATTATTATTATTATTATGATTATTATTATTATTATTATTATTATTATTATTATTATTATTATTATTATTATTATTATTATGGGTGGGAGCGTAATCAGTTTTAAAGGTATTTAAGGCAACAGGAAGATAATAATCCTGAAACACTGAAGTGTTGGGAGGCCAGACTTCTCTACATTCCAGAAATTCACTGACGACCATGAAATTTGCATTAAGTTTCTCTCTCTCTCTCTCTCTCTCTCTCTCTCTCTCTCTCTCTCTCTCTCTCTCTCTCTCTCTCTCTCTCTCTCTCTCTCTCTCTCTCTCTCTCACACACACACACACACACAGAAAGATTAAGCAACATTTGCTAAGTTGTGGTGGTGGTACTTGTGGTAATACTGGTGGTGCTGTTGAGGGTGCTGGTGGTAGTGGTGGTGGTGGTGCTTGTGGTAATGCTGATGGTGCTGTTGATGGTGCTGGTGGTAGTGGTGATGGTGGTGCTTGTGGTAATGCTGGTGGTGCTGTTGAGGGTGCTGGTGGTGCTTGTGGTAATACTGGTGGTGCTGTTGAGGGTGCTGGTGGTAGTGGTGGTGGTGGTGCTTGTGGTAATGCTGATGGTGCTGTTCATGGTGCTGGTGGTAGTGG
>NC_091329.1:5860001-5862501 GCF_038502225.1 Cherax quadricarinatus
CGGGAGGTACACGGGGTGGCACACGGGAGGTACACGGGAGGTACACGGGGTGACACACGGGAGGTACACGGGGTGACACACAGGAGGTACACGGGGTGGCACACGGGAGGTACACGGGGTGACACACGGGAGGTACACGGGGTGGCACACGGGAGGTACACGGGGTGACACGGAAGGTACACGGTGTGACACGGGAGGTGCACGGGGTGACACACGGGAGGTACACGGGGTGGCACACGGGAGGTACACGGGGTGGCACACGGGAGGTACACGGGGTGGCACACTGGAGGTACACGGGGTGACACACGGGAGGTACACGGGGTGACACACGGGAGGTACACGGTGTGACACACGGGAGGTACACGGTGTGACACACGGGAGGTACACGGTGTGACACACGGGAGGTACACGGTGTGACACACGGGAGGTACACGGTGTGACACGGGAGTTACATGGTGTGACACACGGGAGGTACACGGTGTGACACGGGAGGTACATGGTGTGACACACGGGAGGTACACGGTGTGACACACGGGAGGTACACGGTGTGACACACGGGAGGTACACTCTGTGACACACGGGAGGTACACGGTGTGACACACGGCAGGTACATGGTGTGACTCGGGAGGTACACGGAGTGACACACGGGAGGTACACGGTGTGACACACGGGAGGTACACGGTGTGACACACGGGAGGTACACGGGGTGACACACGGGAGGTACACGGGGTGACACATGGGAGTACACGGGGTGGCACACGGGAGGTACACGGGGTGACACACGGGAGGTACACAGGATGATACACATGGGAGGTACACGGGGTAGTACACGGGGAAGTACACGGGGTGATATACACGGGTAGGTACACTGGGTGAAATACACGGAGTGGTACACGGGGTGATATACACGGGGTGACACACGGGAGGTACACAGGATGGTACACATGGGAGGTGCACGGAGAAGTACACAGGGTGATATACACGGGGCGGTACACGGGGTGATACACGGGGAGATATACACGGGGAGGTACACGGGGTGATATACACGGGGAGGTACACGGGGTGATAAACACGGGGAGGTATACACGTAGTATCTGCAGTGCATAAAATGTCACGTGGGTCTTGCCTAGAGAGTTTTGGCGGGAGAGAAAACAAATGCGGCTCAGAATGCGTGATGGACGACACAAGTGCGCGCCATAAATTGCGCGGGAGCGCAGGCTGCCAACCTCGTCCAAACAAATTAGCGTCTTCAAGATGGTGTTGGTGTTATTCTGTGTAGTAGTGGTGGTGGTGCTTCAGCGGTGTGTGGTGGTGCTTCAGCGGTGAGTGGTGGTGCTTTACCGGTGTGTGGTGGTGCTTCAGCGGTGTGTGGTGGTGCGTTACAGGTGTGTGGCGGTGTTGTGGCGGTGCTGTGGTGGTGCTTTAGCGGTGTGTGGTGGCATCCGTACTGTGGTAATACTGTGGCCGCGCTGACGGTTCTGGCGCTGCTGTGGAGGTGTTGTGACTGCGCTGGCGACGGTAGTGGTAGTGGTAGTGGTGGTGGTGGTGGGGGGGGGGGGAAGAGACACTAGTGAAGGTAACAGCGATGAAGTAACGTGGAGAGTATTTGGAAGACACACTTTGCGGGGCGCACCTGACAGATCATTCTCACTAAAGTGTAACAAGTAATGACCAACACAACTAACCCAGAACTCTCCACCCCTCGCTTCTCTTTTATTGAAGTTCCTCCTGTTTTTTTTTTTATCTTCGTCTGTGTTTTGGAATGTACTTTACGATTTCTTGTACGTCTGTTTACTGTTTGCAGAGCACGTGTAGCGGTTGCTGTTGCTAATTACTGGTTAATTTATTGGGTTTTGAGAGAGGCGAGAGAGCATTGTGACTCACGATATCGTCATAATACGACTGTAAACGGTACGGATGGGGTTAGAATCCATGACAAGTGAGTCGTAATCTCCAGGTCAGCGCGTAAACCACTGGGCCAGCTGGCTACAATAAGATTCATTCAACTAAGTATACACTAAAGGGAGGTTAGCATAGGCCACCACTGTGACCACAAATGTAAGTTTTAAGAGATGGTTACAGTGGTGGCCTATGCTAACCTCCCTTTAGTGTATACTTAGTTGAATGAATCTTATTGTAGCCAGCTGGCCCAGTGGTTTACGCGCTGACCTGGAGTTTAACGACTCACTTGCCGTAGGCTTAATCCCCACCTGTTCCGTGGTTTGAGACAGCACTGTGGTTTAGGAATAAGAGAGGATCGTCTGTGAACTTCATAAGTTCCCTAAGTCAGCTACTGAGCAGCCGGGCTCTAGTGTCTACATTGAACTGCCTGGGGCTAGCAGTAATGACCTAAGTGATCAGGCCATGCTACACCGGAAGGCCTGGTCTGGGACCTGGTATTGGGGGCGTTGACCTTCAAAACAGCCTTCAGGTAAGCTTCAGGTAGTGCAGTGAGGTAACCCCGTATGGGTGGTTGAGCGTGTGGAGTGGTGTAGGCTCG